>NW_025933041.1:0-11913 GCF_000764305.2 Hyalella azteca
TGGAAGTTGTTCTTTTTTGTTTCCTCAATAACACAAAATTTAAACCAATTTCTCAAGTATGATAATGCTGGTATCCATGATACTTTACTGGTCTAAATATAGGACTCAAAAATGAACTTGAGGGAAAGTCTAAAAACTCTCTGCTTTGTCACTATCAGACACTATGGACTAGGTAGTGACTCGGGCTGCTTTGACGTTCATTCACACCCGTTTTGACGTACATTCTGACTCGTTTTGACGCACATTCTGACCCGTTTTGACGTCCATGTTGACCCGTTGATAACTGCCACTCCCCCCCAGGACCCGTAACGGGCTGGACGTGAAGGTGGGCGGCCGTGTGAAGCAGATGTACGAGGACGACGACACGGTGTCTCTTATCATCAAGAACGTCCAGGAGGAACCAGTACTAGGCCCGAGTCGGGCCTAGTACTGGTAGGCCTAGAGTCCATAGTGGCAAACCAGAGCTTTTTTGATATCAGTTCATTTTTAATTTCCTCAAAAACTCAAGATTTAAACCAATTTATTAAGTATGATAATGTTGGTATCCATGATACTTTACTGGTCTACTTATAAAGTTATAGGACTCAAAAATGAACTTGAGAAGTTGAGGGAGAGTTTAAAAAATTCTCTGCTTTTCGTGTCATGGCTGAAGGACAACAAGGTGCTGGAGGACAAGCTGGCCGACCGCGTCCAGCAGACCGACGAAGGCAACCGTCACGAGCTCAAGGTCAGAAAATATATATATGCCCACCTTGGGATCTATATTAATAATAATGGAAATAAATATAAATGAATAATATATATGGCATCTATTTTAATTTATATATGTATATACTGTTGATTTATGCGAGTTTTATTGAAGACCAGAGCGTAGTTTTCATTAATGATTTTATTATTAATTAATAAGAAATACGCTCTGGTCTTCAATAAAACTTGCATGGATAAAAAATTATATTATATATGTATAAACTAGTGATAATTCGAAAACCGCGAATATGATTAGTCAATATTTTAAATTAGCTATTAAATTTAAAGGGAGCTGTTCTACCCGGACCTTACATCCGTAGAATTATCTCAGAGTTGTATAAAATTTTTTATCACAATACTAATTCTAACCTAACGAGGCATATGTGAAAAAGTATGTCGCGGTATATCGTTCATATTTTTTCTGTCACATAAATGAGCATAAATTTATTAAGCGAGTAATTGTACGACGCGAAAATGTCGCATAATTGACCCCAATTCGTCTCTCTATTGATTGACTTGTGTTTATATATAAATATATTCATAATTTGTACGATTGCCAGACATGATCGATAACAATACTAGAAAGGGCTTAGAAAACCGGACAAAATTTCTGGCTGTTATTATTTTTGTAAATAGTTTGTGCTTAATAATCTAACGCAAAAATAAATGAACAACAAAAATGTCAAGATTGTTAGGCTTAAGGTATTAAATTATCGGTAGTTCGTTATTGTGTAAATGATAATTATTTTATCGGTATTCATTTATCGGTATGATTATTTTATCGGTATGATTATTTTATCGGTATGATTATTTTATCGGTATGATTATTTTATTCGTATTATTTTATCGGAATTATAGGTATTATGTATCATCATTATTATGTAACTTGCAGATACTGAACACAATATTGCCGGATAGTTAAAAAATGTCAAGATCGTAAGGCTTAAGGTATTGAATCATCGATATTATGTATCATCATTATTGTGTAAATGATAATTATTTTCTCGATATTTTTTATCGGTATAATTATTTTATCGGTATTTTTATCGGAATTATAGGTATTATGTATCATCATTATCGTGTAACTTGCAGATACTGAACTGTCGTCCCGAGGACACTGGAATCTACACGGCCAAGGCCTCCGACACTGACGGCCGCTCTGCCACCTGCTCTGCCCAGCTGCTGGTGCAGGAGCGTGAGTATATATAGAAGATCTCCTACCAACAATGGTCATACTTTCAAAACTCGCTAAGTGAACGTAAGTACTTACGCACTATTTTCTTGTCTATGATTGGTGGATTTTGCTTGAAAGGCTGTCAATGATTGGCTGATGAACTTACGATCTCTTAACTTTTTTGAAAGTATGGGCCCAGGTCTCCTGGGGCCAGATTATCAAAACTTCGTAACTTTTTGTACTTACGACAAACAAGTTACGTGTTACGTAAGTACACCCTAATTTTGGCTTTATCGAAACTTTCGTACGCAAGACTTAGCTAACAGCATATTATCAAAACCATCTGGCTAACTGACCAATCAGAGGCTTTGGATTTGCTGTTCCTATAGCTCCTCCCGACCAGTGCGCAGTGCGCTTGGACGAAAGCAGGATGTGTGGTGTCAGCGGCACGTGCGGTGCCTGACTAGGGTGTATTTGGATAAAAGAGTGAGACGTTATCCAAATAATAATGCACTTGTTGTGATCATTAACCGAAATTTCTTGCAATAAGGGAAAATAAATGCATTATTCCCATTAAAAATTAGAATAATTTTTTAGAAGGTTACAAAGAATTTAGAAAATTTTGTGAGTTGGAATTGTCATAAAAAGAAATAAATTTGTTTACAGAGAACTAGAAAAATGGTTGGCTTGTCAACCTCAATATAATTTTGAATCAAAAATGCATTAAGATATTGTTCAAATGAATGATCATAAAACTCTAAGATACGAACATCAACATTTGCTTGTAAATTATAGCACAAAAGGCAATTGACATTTTTATCCCAGAAGCACCGTTTAGCACGATCACATATTATATGTCGGATTATTGATAAAATTCTATCACGATTCACTGTGTTGCTACTTGCTAGTAAATCAATAGTTTCCTATCGCTTCAGCAGACACTCTAAACTTGTGTGGAACTCCACTTACGACATCTCCGAGCAGGCGTACAGTTACGTTACGTATCTTCCCGCGCAAATGTTTTGATAATACCACCTCTAGAGTTACGTCATCAAGTCAGCACTTACGCCACTCGTAAGTCGATTTTGCGTACTTACGAAGTTTTGATAATACGGCCCCTGAACACTACCAGCTGTATCCTCCCCCTCACCACCTCACAGATCTCCTAGTGACCCCTATGCTCTCGATACAGCACCCTAATGCCCCCATTTCTCCTCTACGCTGACCACCGGACGCCCCCCTCCCTGCCCACAGTGTCGGAGGAGGAGCGGACTCTTAAGCTGGCCGAGAAGACGCCCTTCTTCCTCCCCCAATACACCCCCTCTAATTGCCCCCCCCCCGCCCCCCAGTGTCGGAGGAGGAGCGGACTCTTAAGCTGGCCGAGAAGACGCCCTTCTTCCTCCCCCAATACACCCCCTCTAATTGCCCCCCCCCCCCCCAGTGTCGGAGGAGGAGCGGACTCTTAAGCTGGCCGAGAAGACGCCCTTCTTCCTCCCCCAATACACCCCCTCTAATTGCCCCCCCCCTGCCCCCCAGTGTCGGAGGAGGAGCGGACTCTTAAGCTGGCCGAGAAGAAGCCCTTCTTCCTCGTCAGGCTGCGCGACACGACCGTCATAGAGACGACGAACCTCTCCTACGTCGTGCACGTCAGGGGGGACCCCATGCCCCCCAACGTTAAGTTGTAAGTATTTTGGGGGCTCTACCCCCATCCTTACCCCACGCACCTAAATGTCAAGTTAAGAGTCTGGTACCGTCTAGGGAAATATTTTCGAAAATATGTTCGTCATAAATTTATTAATGAACGTTATTTTAACGTTAGATGCCTTGGGAATATTAGTGTTGTAGGAGCGTCAAGTTGTGCGGGAGGCAACTGAAATAATTTCAGTTGTCCAATTTATTATTTTAATTTATTATCGCCAAGTTTCCACCTTCCTAACCATCACCAACTCGAGACTAGCGGAGCATAAGGGACACTAACCAAACCCTCCCCCCCACGCGCAGCCCCCTAACCCCTCTCCCCTACCCCCCACAGCTACAAGGACGGGGCTCTGCTGGCTCAGGACGCTCGTGTCACGCTGCAGAGCGACGTATCTCAGGGACACTACGAGCTACTTATCCGCCACGTGCAACGTGCCGACGCTGGCGTCTACACGTGCACGGCCATCAACGTGCACGGCGAGGCCTCGTGCCAGGGCATCATCACTGTCATGGGTAAGTGGGGTACGCGGGGTACGTGTGATACTCGAGGTACGCGAAGTGAACTAGTGAAAGGGGTACTAGTAGTTAAGGGGTACATCTGTTCACGAGGTGGAAGGGGTACTAGTAGTTATGGGGTGGGGTACTTAGTAGTTAAGGGGTACATCTGTTCACTAGGTGAAAGCGGTACATATGTTCACTAGGTGAAAGGGGTACTAGTAGTTATGGGGTACATCTGTTCACTAGGTGAAAGGGGTACTAGTAGTTAAGGGGTACATCCGTTCACTAGGTGAAAGGGGTACTAGTAGTTAAGGGGTACATCTATTCACTAGGTGAAAGGGGTACTAGTAGTTAAGGGTGTACGTATGTTCATGATACGTATGGTGAACGGGGTGCATATAGCAGGTGTACGTATGTGCTGCACGTGTGTACGTATTTAGTGCACGTGCATACGTATTTAGTGCACGTGCATACGTATTTAGTGCATGTGTGTACATGTAATAATAGCTGTTCAGATACGTGTCGAGGCATGAATGTAGGAGAGACTTAAGGATACACGTGCTTGTTAGCTCACATGCTTCATTCTACGTTCTTCAACGCCATCTATTTATTAATTATTATTATTTAACTATTTTTTAACTATATTAACTATTATAATATGTAATATATTATAATAGTTAATATATAATAATAATATAATAGTTAATAGTTAACTATTATAATAATATAAAAATAATATTTTTATATTATTTAACTTTTTTTAACTATATTAACTCATTTTTAACTATTTTCTAGTTTGGTATTTTTCATCAATTTCAATAATGTTATTTTTATTTATCAATAATTATTTATTAATAATTATCAATAATTTTTATAATTGTAATAGCAATTGCGTAATATTCGAATTAAAATACATTTATAATCAATCCTATTTAATGACTTATTAAATTTTTCCGACCGAAATATCATTTATGTTGAATTTTCCATTAAATATTTTGAATTAAATAATTTTCATATCAGTTCTGATTAAATGATTTGAACTATAGAATTGTATTCTAAGTTTCAATCAATTATTTAGAATTATATCATTTCAGTATCAGTTTCAATTAATTATTTAAAACTAAACAATTTTAGTATCAGTTTCAATAAATTAATTACAATTATATAATTTTAGTATGAATTTCAATAAATTAATTACAATTATATAGTTTTAGTATCGTTTCACTAAATTATTTAGAATTTTATAATTCCAGTACCAGTTTCAATCAATTATTTAGAATTAGGTAATTTTGGTATCAGTTTCAATCAAATATTTGGAATTGTATACCTTTAATATTAGTTTCAATCTATTATTAAGAATTATAAAATTTTGGTATTAGTTTCAATAAATTATTTAGAATTTATTATTTTAGTATCAGTTTCAATCAGTTATACATACAATTACATAATTTTGGTATTAGTTCCAATCAATTATTTAGAATTATGTAATTTTAGGACCAGTTTCAATTAGTTATTCAAAATTATGTAATTTCAAAATCAAAAAGAATTATATATTATTGGTATCAATTTCAATCAATTATTTACAATTTATAATTTTATTATCAGTTTCAATAAGTTATATTTACAATTATATAATTTCGGTATTAATTTCGATCAATTATTTAAAATTAATGAATTATAGTACCCGTTTCAGTCAATTATTTAGATTTCAATTAATTATTTAGATGAGTCTCTGACCGGCAAAGGGTCTCTGTTAGCTGCCGGGGAACAGGCGGAGTTCAAGTGGTTCAGAGATGGTCAAGAATTCGACCCCATCGAGCGATTCAACGTCCACTATAAGGTAAAGGTTACCCCTTTAAACGATCCCTTATATATCCCTTTATGTGAACCCTTATTTATATAAATATATACCTTTATATGACCCTATTATATGACCATTTATATGACCCTTTATATATCCTTTTATGTGACCATATCAAATAATTCAACGCTCACTACTAAGTAAGGTTAGGTTAGATTTATAATCCCATCATTAAGTATGGGAAATTGTGCATAAAATTTAAAAATTTCTACCTACATATGTTTAAGTATTCTGTTTTAACAAGGAATGATCGTAGGTTTTTTGTGAAAGTTTTTTTTGTTCAAAATTAGATAAATTTCAAAATAATATAGTTAAATATTACGTTTAAACTACGGATACCTTAGCAAATAAATGATTATTTAATTATTTAATGTTCGTTCTGAACTTTGTAGACTTGTTTAGTTAAAATATAGGTAAATTTTCGGTTTAAACTCCGTAGACGTGTGCGAGCAAAGGATAATTAAATGTTCGGATCAAACTCCGTAGACTTGTACGAGTAAAAGATAGTTAAATGTTCGGTTCAAACTTCGTAGACTTGTGTCGGCAAAATAAGTGAAAGGTTTCGTTTAAACTCAGTGAATTTGTCTAGGTAGAATATAGTTAAATGTTCCTTCTAAACCCCGCATACTTGCGTAGGTAAAATATAGTGTAAAATATATAGGTAAAATAACTATAGGTAATATATAGGTACCTATACAGGTAAATATATAGGTAAAATAAAAGAAATAATAAAAGTATAGGTAAAATATAGTTATATGTTCGGTTTAAACGCCGTAATCTTTTAATAAAATTTGCAGTTTAATAAATTCGATTTATAATTTGTGGACTTGATGGCAATTTAAACAATCGTGCTCACCTATAATTTGAAAGAAAAAAAAAAGAAATTTTAATTAGAATTTAAATAAAACTATATCTTGATAATGAAAACAATAAGTTAATTTCTTTTCCTCTCGTTCAGGATTCGGTTTAGAATTCGTGGGCTCAAATGTAATTAATCGTACTTTGCTATAGTTAAAAAAAATTTATTTAGAACTTATATACAACTATTAATTGCTAATGAAGATAATAAGTTCATTTTTTCCCCTCGATCAGGACATATTTCAATTTTAATTTGAATTTAAATTAAACTATTCATTGATAATGAAGATAATACGTTAATTTTTTTGCCCCTCGTGTAGGACTCAGAGGATACCCTGGCGCTGGTGTTCCAGAACGTGACTCCTGTTCCGTAGTGATTATATAATGGTTCTATAACAGTTATATCCGGGGCAACCTAGGTGAACCTACTTTATTGCACTTATTGCACGTATTTAAAATTGTGCATAAAATTTTAAAACTTGTATGTTCAAATATTCTGTTAAGGTATGGAATGAATGAAGATGTTGTGTGAAAGAATTTTTTTTTTCAAAACTAGATAAAATCGAAAATAATTTGGTTAAATGCTACGTTTAAACTCCGAACACCAATGATAATAAATGAAAATTAATTGTTCATTCTAAACTCCGTACACTTGTGCAGGTATAATATAGTAAAATGTTCGGTTCAAACTCTCAGAATTGTGCGAGTGAAAGATAGTTAAATGTTCGGTTCAAACCCCGTAGACTTGTGCGAGTAAAAGATAATTAAATGTACGGTTCAAACCCCGTAGACTTGTGCGAGTAAAAGCTAGTTGACTATTCGTTCTAAACACCGCAGACTAGTGTAGGTAAAATGTAGTTAAATGTTCCGGTTAAACTACGTAAAATATGCGTGCAAAAAATACTTTAACGTTCTGTTTAAACTCCGCAGCCTTTTAATGAAGTTTGCAGTTTAATACAGTCGATTTAAAATTCGGGGACTCAAATGTAATTAATCGTGCTTTACTATAATTTAAATTAGAAAAATTAAATTTTAATTAGAACTTAAATAAAACTATTAATTGATAATGAAGACAATAACTTGATTTTCTTGCCTCTCGTTCAGGACTCGGAGGATACCCTGGCGCTGGTGTTCCAGAACGTGACTCCAGAGGACGCAGGACTCTACACCTGCGTCGCCTCCACCTCCTGCGGCAGGATATCCTGCAGTGCAGAGCTCACTGTTGAGGGTGAGTCGTTCGTTAGGGTCAAACCCAAGGGTTTCTGGGTCAGCTTAGGAGTTAACTTAGGTCAACTGAGTTAGTCAACTTAACTTAGGTCAACTAACTTAGGTGGGTCAACTTAGGGGTTATCGTTCATTGAGTCCTTTTTAAGAGCGATTACAACCTTATGGGTCACCCTAAGGACGAGATATCCTGTAGTGCAGAGCTCACTGTTGAAGGTGAGTCCTTCGCTAGGGTCAAACCCTAGGGTTGGTGGGTCGGTCAACTTAGGGGTTAAAATATTGTTCAGTAAATCTTTTTTAGAGATATTACAATGTTTTGGGTCACCATAAGTACGAGATATCCTACAATGCAGATCTCACTGTGAAAGGTGAGTCCTTCGCTGAGGTTGAACCCTAGGGTTGGTGGGTCAACCTAGGGGTTAAAATAAAGCAAATAAAAAACTTTTAAAAAACAAGTTTTCTTAACGGACATAAAAGAAAAACATTTACTGTTACATAACATTACATAACATTTTACATGACTCTAATGTTATGTAAGAATGGCGTTTTTCTCTTTTGTCCGTTAAGAAAACGAGGTTTTTAAAAGTTTTTTTTTCATTGGTTTTATTTCATCAATTTTAGTTTGGTAAAAACCAGAAAAACGTGGTTTTTAAAAATTGTTTTTATATTTATTTATTTTCTACTTTTTGTTTAGCAATTTTAGCAATTTATAGGGTTGGCAAGTCTGGATGTTCTACAAAAAACTCGATTCCCAACCGTGAAATTTTATTTTTTTCACTTTTTTATTTTTTTCATTTTTTATTAAATTATTACTTCTGATGATCAAATCTTGAATTGTCAGGCAGCATAAGCATGCATGCCAAATTTCAAGTTTCTAGGATGTTCAGAAGAGCTCTAAATTAAGGTCTGAATTTTTGATGACAGACAGACACGAAACGAAGCTAAGAAAAACTTGGTAATATTGTTCATTGAGTCCTATTTTAAGAGTGATTACAATGTTTTGGGTCACCCTAAGGACGAGATATCCTGCAGTGCAGAGCTCACTGTCAAGGGAAAATTCTTTGCTGGGGTCCACTCATGTCTTAGAATAATATAGGGTGATTTATTCAGTGCTGGGATGAACATGAGAATAGGGTTCACCCTATTTGCTGATTTTGAGGAGTCAGGTAGTTATTTTTTTTGCCGTGCCAAAATAGGTAACGATCCCCTAAATAAGAGTAAGAAGTGAATCGTTATTTGGACAAATCCCACTTATTTCTCTTAGTGTATTCCGACAATCACCACAATAACCCCATCATCCCTCCCCAATAACTCCCCTTCGTCCCCCATTAAAACCCCCTTACCCCTCACAATAACCCCCAAAACCACCCCACCTCCCCCCGCAGGTGCGGTCAAAAGGCTGCACAAGGACCCCGTGGCCCCCGCGGTCGCTGAGCCTCTCTCCGACGTGGCCACCGCGGCCGGCGGGTCCGCCTTCCTCGAGTGCAAAGTCACGGGGTACCCGCTCCCCGAGCTCAAGTGGTACGTGGGAGCTGAGTCACGGGATACCCGCTCCCCGTGCTCAAGTGGTACGTGGGGCTGAGTCACGGGATGCCCGCTCCCCGAGCTCAAGTGGTACGTGGGGCTGAGTCACGAGGTACCCGCTGCCCGAGCTCAAGTGGTACGTGGGGGCTGAGTCACGGGGTACCCGCTCCCCGAGCTCAAGTGGTACGTGGGAGCTGAGTCACGGGATACCAGTTCCCTGAGCTCAAGTGGTACGTGGGGCTGAGTCACGGGATACCCGCTCCCCGAGCTCAAGTGGTACGTGGGGGCTGAGTCACGGGATACCGCTCCCCGAGCTCAAGTGGTACGTGGGGCTGAGTCACGGGGTACCCGCTCCCCGAGCTCAAGTGGTACGTAGGAGCTGAGTCACGGGGACCCAATTGTGGGTCAACACAAATTTACGTACACTCTGACCCGTTTTGACGTACATTCTGACTCGCTTTGACGTACATTCTTACTCGTTTTGACGTACATTCTTACTCGTTTTGACTTACATTCTGACCCGTTTTGACGTACATTCTGACCCGTTTTGACGTCCCCCCTGCCCCCCAGTGTCGGAAGAGGAGCGGGCTCTTAAGTTGGCCGAGAAGAAGCCCTTCTTCCTCGTCAGACTGCGCGACACAACCGTCATAGAGACGACGAACCTCTCCTACGTCGTGCACGTCAGGGGGGACCCCATGCCCCCCAACGTCAAGTTGTGAGTATTTGGGGGACTATATCCCCCTCCTTACCCCACCCACGCACTACTAAATGTCAAGTTAAGAGTCTGGTACTATTAGGGGAAATGACGTTGGAATAACGTTGATTTTAAGTTGTTACCTCAACCTTAATTCCAGAGCTGGGCATCGCTACTTTGAAATGTAGCGGCCGCTACCGCTACATGCTCTAAATATAGCGGGCGCTACCGCTACAATTGCTTAAATGTAGCGCTGCTACCGCCACCGCTACTGCCCACCTCTGCTTAATTCTCCGTTTGTCCTAAGGGGCTGATGCCCCTCAATGCCAAGTTGTTATCAATTGGGCGTGTTGGTTCAACCTCTTTCCCTCTTATCTCCACACAATAATCTTTAATTTTAGATTCTTCCTCCTCTGAGCAGATGTCTTTGAGTATACTATTCAGTGCGGAATGAAAATTATAACGCGTTTACATTTTGAAAAAAAGTTGGAAGTCCAACAATTCATGAACATTAATAATTAAATTTATTTAAATTTCCTACATCATGATTCTTTAAATATAAAATTTACATATTGTCGTCGAATTGTCAGTAATGGGGGACACTAACCCCTTCCTCCAACGTCAAACGTCGAGTTGTGAGTCTGGGACCGTCAAGGGAAATATTTTCGAAAATATATTCGTCATAAATTTATTAATGAACGTCATTTCAACGTCAGATGCCTTGGGGATATTAGCGTTGTGGAAGCATCAAGTTGTGCGGGAGGCAACTGAAATAATTTCAGTTGTCCATAGTATTATTTTAATTTATTATCGCCAATTTTCCACCTTTCTAATCTTCACCAACTTGAGACTACACTGTTAGAAAAAACGGCGAAAAAACGGTCCCATTGGCGTTCTAGTGGCCGGTCGCCCCGTGGAAATAAACTGTTTCGCCGTTTTTATCAGATGTTCTACGGATTTCTAGCGTTAAGTTAGAATAAAAACGGCGACACGGTGTTTCTTTTCACGTGCCGACCGGCCACTGAAACGCCGGTAATACCGTTAACGGTAATTATTTCAACAGTGTAGCGGAGCATAAGGGACACTAACCTAACCCATGAACGCTGCTGGACGACCCGTGTACAATAAGTGAAAATTCGACCGTGTGACGCCGATATTGCTCGATCTTCACTGGCTGCGCATGCAACAGCGCACGCAGTTCAAGGTCACTGTTCTGACGTTCCGGTGCCTTCACGGTCTGGCGCCTCCTTATTTCATAGAAGGATCCTATTAGAAGGATTCATAGAAAGATTCCTTCTATGAAATATGAGAAGATGGATGCAGTGCGTGTTGGATCTGCTTTCTAGAAGACGATTGCGCTCGTCATCAACAGCGGACCTCGTCGTACAATCTACACGTCTATCTACCGTCGGCGACATCAACACGTCTTTCTACCGTCGTACCATCTACACGTCTATCTACCGTCGGCGACATCTACACGTCTATCTACCGTCGGCGACATCTACACGTCTTTCTACCGTCGGCGACATCTACACGTCTATCTACCGTCGGTGACATCTACACGTCTATCTACCGTCGGCGACATCTACACGTCTATCTACCGTCGGCGACATCTACACGTCTACCTACCGTCGG
>NW_025933041.1:12915-17034 GCF_000764305.2 Hyalella azteca
AGTCCTTGATGTAGTCCTTGATGTAGTCCTTGATGCAGTGCTTGATGTAGTCCTTGATGTAGTCCTTGATGTAGTCCTTGATGTAGTCCTTGATGTAGTCCTTGATGCAGTCTTTGATGTAGTCCTTGATGTAGTCCTTGATGTATTCCTTGATGTAGTCCTTGATGTAGTCCTTGATGTAATCCCTGATGTAGTCTTTGATGTACGGTAGTCTCTGATGTAGTCCTTGATGCAGTCTTTGATGTAGTCCTTGATGTAGTCCTTGATGTAGTCCTTGATGTAGTCCTTGATGCAGTCTTTGATGTAGTCCTTGATGTAGTCCTTGATGTAGCCCTTGATGTAGTTCTTGATGCAGTCCTTGAGGTAGTCCTTAAGGTAGTCCTCGATGTAGCTCCTGGTGGTTTACATGAAGTTCTCCTTGATGTAGTCCTTGATGTGGTTCTTGATGAAGTTTTTGATGAAACCTTTGATGAAGTCTCTGATGAAGTCTCTGATGAAGTCTTTGATGAAGCCTTTCATGACGTCTGTGATGAAATCTTTGATGTAGTCCTTGCTGATGACTTTGACGAATTCTTAATCCTTTAATGCAGTCCTTGATGTAGTCATTGATGCAGTCCTTGATATAGTCCTTGATGAAGTCTTTGATGTAGCCCCTGATGCCCGCAGGTTCAAGGACGGCAAGGAAATGGCTGAAGGCGGGCGCATCAAATTCGAGAAAATTTCGGACACAATTTTTGCCTTCAAGATTTCCTGCATGGAGCTGGGAGACTGCGGCAACTATAACGTGAGTCACTGTAACTGTAACGTGAGTTACTGTAACTATAACGTGAGTCACTGTAACTATAACGTGAGTCGCTGTAACTATAACGTGAGTAACTGTAACTATAACGTGAGTCACTGTAACTGTAACGTGAGTCACTGTAACTATAACGTGAGTTACTGTAACTATAACGTGAGTCACTGTAACTATAACGTGAGTCACTGTAGAGGCCACTGTACCTCTAACGTGAGTTGATGGCCAATAACATAACTATTACCCTTATTACCCACCCAGGTGATGGCCAGTAACCCAACTATTACCCTTATTACCAACTCAGGTGATGGCCAGTAACTCTACTATTACCCTTATCACCAACCCAGGTGATGGCCAGTAACTCTACTATTACCCTTATTACCAACCCAGGTGATGGCCAGTAACGACATCGGTCAAAGGTCGGAGCAGGTTATGGACAGTACCAGTAACTATTACCCTTATTACCAACTCAGGTGATGGCCAGTAACCCAACTATTACCTTTATTACCAACTCAGGTGATGGCCAGTAACGACATCGGTCAGAGGTCGGAGCAGTTTGCCGTGCTCTGCGACTCGCCCCCCCAGATCAGTCGTGGACTCGACCCCGAGACCGAGAAGAAGCTCAGTAACGACCACACCTTCGAGGTCAGGGCGTCGGGGTCGCCGACCCCCGTCGCCAGGTGGTGAGTAGCCCACGTGTCCTATAGGGAACTCTGGTGGCGTCCTTTGTGGTCTCTTGGTGTCTTCCTATGTCCTACGTGGTCCTTTGGTGTTCTTTGTGTTTCCCCCGGCTATGTGTAAAAGCTGAATTTCCTTCAGAAATGCACGTCAACTAATTGATAAATATACTATTAGTACATTACAGCTACCTAATTGAAGTAAAAATTAATGCCTGATCAAAGTACCATCACTACTCAATAACTACCTGGTACATGTACAATAACTACCTGGTACATGTGCCATCACTACCTGGTACATGTGCCATCACTACCTGGTACATGTACCATCACTACCTGGTACATGTACCATCACTACCTGGTACGTCTACCATCACTACTTGGTACCATGGACGACAGGTACAAGGACGGCAAGGAGATCATGGGTGACGAGAAGTTCCGCATGGTGAAGGACGACAACTTCTACATGCTCAAGATCCGCAAACTCGACCGCAAGGATAAGGGCGTCTACAAGCTAGTGGTAGGTTAACTAGTAGCATTTTATACCCATTGACTTGTCTATGAACCTCGTATACCTATTATTGTTATATTATACCAATAGGCTTATATATGAAACACATATACGTATTAGTCCCATATTATACCCATTGACTTACCTATAAACCTTATATATCTAGTAGTACCATTTTATGCCCATAGACTTATTTTCGAACCTCATATACCTTATTAGTACCATATACGCATTAACTTTTCTATTGACTTCATATACTTGTTAGTAGCTTATTATACCCACAGACTTGTCTATGAACCTTATATACCTAATAGTACCATATATTATACCCATTGACTTATATCTATGCCCCTCACATATCTATTAGTACCATATTATACCCATTAACTTATCTATGATATCTATGAACCTTATATACCTATTATATATTATACCTAGGTAACACCGATATTATATATATATATAATACCTATACTAGTACAAGCTCGATGTACACCCATTGCTCTACCATTGCTAAATAATACTTTTAAGTACCTATCGAATACCCTATAATACTCTCGGTGAAATTAGGGGAACTCTTAACAAACACCGACGCTCTTCTTGCCCAGTGTGAGTCATATAGACCTACCTTAGCGCGGTAAAAGAGGCGTATCCGTGCTACCTGCAGAAGCAAAAATCCCAACATTTTGACCAATTAGACACATTTATTTCTTTATTGTCCCTTTATAATACCAATGTTATATACTTATATATAATATTATATATTGTTATATATAATATATAATATTATATATTATATACCTATACCTATACCTATACTATATACCTATATTAATACCTATGTTGTAAAGCTGCTTTTCATTCCCCTCATTCCCTCTCTCTCNATGTGTATAAGAGACAGGTTATGGACAGTACCAGTAACTATTACCCGTATTACCAACCCAGGTGATGGCCAGTAACGACATCGGTCAGAGGTCGGAGCCGGTTATGGACAGTACCAGTAACTATTACAGTAACTATTACCCTTATTACCAACCCAGGTGATGGCCAGTAACGACATCGGTCAGAGGTCGGAGCAGTTTGCCGTGCTCTGCGACTCGCCCCCTCAGATCAGTCGGGGGCTCGACCCTGAGACCGAGAAGAAGCTCAGTAACGACCACACCTTCGAGGTCAGGGCGTCGGGGTCGCCGACCCCCGTCGCCAGATGGTGAGTAGCCCCTCCCCCTGTGTCCTTTAGGGACCTTTGGTGCTGTCCAAGGGTCCCATGGTGTCCTTTGTTGTCTTTTTGTGTCCTCCTATGTTCTAAGTGGTCCTCTGATGTGTCCTTTGGGATCCCCTGGTGTCCTTTGTTGTCTCCTGGTGTCTTCCTATGTCCTACGTTGTCCTCTGATGTGTCCTTTGGGGTCTTTTGGTGTCCTCCTATGTCATACGTGGTCTTCTGATGTGTCTTTTGGGGTCCTCTGGTGTCCTTTTTGGTCTCCGGGTGTCTTCCTATGTTCTACGTGGTCCTTTAATGTGTCCTTTGGGGTCCCCTGGTGTCCTACTTGGTCCTCTGGTGTCTTTCTATGTCCTACGTGGTCCTTTGATGTGTATTTTGGGGTCCTCTGGTGTCCTTTGTGGTCTGTTGGTGTCCTCCGATGTCCAACGTGGTCCTTTGGTGTCTTTTGGCATCCCATGGCGTCCTTTATGGTTCCCCTGGGTATGTTTAAAAGCGGAATTTCCTTCAGGAAATCACGATAATTAATTTTTAAATGTACTATATGTTCATAACAGACGTATAATCAAAGTTAAATTACTGTTTGTTCAAAGTAGCATCACTAAATGATACATACCTGGTACGTGTCCCATCACTACTCAATAACTACCTGGTACATGTACCTCACTACTCAATAACTACCTGGTACATGTACCATCACTACTCAATAACTACCTGGTACATGTACCTCACTACTCAATAACTACCTGGTACATGTACCATCACTACTCAATCACTACCTGGTACATGTACCTCACTACTCAATAACTACCTGGTACATGTACCATCACTACTCAATAACTACCTGGTACATGTACCTCACTACTCAATAACTACCTGGTACATGTACCATCACTACTCAATAACTACCTGGTACATGTAC
>NW_025933041.1:17211-19401 GCF_000764305.2 Hyalella azteca
TCCCTCCCCAGCTGTCGAACGCGTCAGGGGAGGCTGAGACCGAGGGGTCCTTGGTATTATATAATATTATATATTATATATATATAATATTATATATTATATACCTATACCTATACCTTTATGATACCTATGTTATAACGCTACTTTTCATTCCCCAATTCCCTCTCCCTCCCCAGCTGTCGAACGCGTCAGGGGAGGCTGAGACCGAGGGGTCATTGGTATTATATTATATATATATAATATATAATATAATATATTATCTGCCTATACCTATACCTATATTAATACCTATGTTATAAAGGCACTACTCATTCCCCAATTTCCCCTCCCTCCCCAGCTGTCGAACGCGTCTGGGGAGGCTGAGACCGAGGGGTCCTTAGTGATCCGCGCTCCCCCCGAGTTCCTTACTCCCCTTAAGGACGCCTGCGCCAAGGAAGGGGCTAAGGACATCAAGATGCTGGTTGAATTCCAGGCCAACCCTAAGCCTGCAGTTAAATGGTGGGGCTCATTACATCAAATGATAGGGCTCACTACATCAAATGGTGGGGATCTTTACATCAAATGGTGGGGCTCATTGCATCAAATTATGGATTCATTACATCATTTGCCCAAAACACACTCCCTGTTAACCCCAGTCACCCCTATTACCCCACTGTTAACCCCAACCTCCCCTCTTCCCGCAGGACGTTCAACGGTAAGCCCATCAGGGCGGAGACCGAGGGCTTCACCATCAAGAGCACCGACACCACCAGCATGTTGGTGATCGCACTGTAACTATAACGTGAGTCACTGTAACTATAACGTGAGTCACTGTAGAGGCCACTGTACCTCTAACGTGAGTTGATGGCCAATAACATAACTATTACCCTTATTACCCACCCAGGTGATGGCCAGTAACCCAACTATTACCCTTATTACCAACTCAGGTGATGGCCAGTAACTCTACTATTACCCTTATCACCAACCCAGGTGATGGCCAGTAACTCTACTATTACCCTTATTACCAACCCAGGTGATGGCCAGTAACGACATCGGTCAAAGGTCGGAGCAGGTTATGGACAGTACCAGTAACTATTACCCTTATTACCAACTCAGGTGATGGCCAGTAACCCAACTATTACCTTTATTACCAACTCAGGTGATGGCCAGTAACGACATCGGTCAGAGGTCGGAGCAGTTTGCCGTGCTCTGCGACTCGCCCCCCCAGATCAGTCGTGGACTCGACCCCGAGACCGAGAAGAAGCTCAGTAACGACCACACCTTCGAGGTCAGGGCGTCGGGGTCGCCGACCCCCGTCGCCAGGTGGTGAGTAGCCCACGTGTCCTATAGGGAACTCTGGTGGCGTCCTTTGTGGTCTCTTGGTGTCTTCCTATGTCCTACGTGGTCCTTTGGTGTTCTTTGTGTTTCCCCCGGCTATGTGTAAAAGCTGAATTTCCTTCAGAAATGCACGTCAACTAATTGATAAATATACTATTAGTACATTACAGCTACCTAATTGAAGTAAAAATTAATGCCTGATCAAAGTACCATCACTACTCAATAACTACCTGGTACATGTACAATAACTACCTGGTACATGTGCCATCACTACCTGGTACATGTGCCATCACTACCTGGTACATGTACCATCACTACCTGGTACATGTACCATCACTACCTGGTACGTCTACCATCACTACTTGGCACTATGGACGACAGGTACAAGGACGGCAAGGAGATCATGGGTGACGAGAAGTTCCGCATGGTGAAGGACGACAACTTCTACATGCTCAAGATCCGCAAACTCGACCGCAAGGATAAGGGCGTCTACAAGCTAGTGGTAGGTTAACTAGTAGCATTTTATACCCATTGACTTGTCTATGAACCTCGTATACCTATTATTGTTATATTATACCAATAGGCTTATATATGAAACACATATACGTATTAGTCCCATATTATACCCATTGACTTACCTATAAACCTTATATATCTAGTAGTACCATTTTATGCCCATAGACTTATTTTCGAACCTCATATACCTTATTAGTACCATATACGCATTAACTTTTCTATTGACTTCATATACTTGTTAGTAGCTTATTATACCCACAGACTTGTCTATGAACCTTATATACCTAATAGTACCATATATTATACCCATTGACTTATATCTATGCCCCTCACATATCTATTAGTACCATATTATAC
>NW_025933041.1:19589-34035 GCF_000764305.2 Hyalella azteca
TATATATAATATATATTATACTATATATAATATATAATATTATATATTATCTGCCTATACCTATACCTATATTAATACTTATGTTGTAAAGCTGCTTTTCATTCCCCTCATTCCCCTTTCCTCCCCAGCTGTCGAACGCGTCAGGGGAGGCTGAGACCGAGGGGTCCTTGGTATTATATAATATTATATATTATATATATATAATATTATATATTATATACCTATACCTATACCTTTATGATACCTATGTTATAACGCTACTTTTCATTCCCCAATTCCCTCTCCCTCCCCAGCTGTCGAACGCGTCAGGGGAGGCTGAGACCGAGGGGTCATTGGTATTATATTATATATATATAATATATAATATAATATATTATCTGCCTATACCTATACCTATATTAATACCTATGTTATAAAGGCACTACTCATTCCCCAATTTCCCCTCCCTCCCCAGCTGTCGAACGCGTCTGGGGAGGCTGAGACCGAGGGGTCCTTAGTGATCCGCGCTCCCCCCGAGTTCCTTACTCCCCTTAAGGACGCCTGCGCCAAGGAAGGGGCTAAGGACATCAAGATGCTGGTTGAATTCCAGGCCAACCCTAAGCCTGCAGTTAAATGGTGGGGCTCATTACATCAAATGATAGGGCTCACTACATCAAATGGTGGGGATCTTTACATCAAATGGTGGGGCTCATTGCATCAAATTATGGATTCATTACATCATTTGCCCAAAACACACTCCCTGTTAACCCCAGTCACCCCTATTACCCCACTGTTAACCCCAACCTCCCCTCTTCCCGCAGGACGTTCAACGGTAAGCCCATCAGGGCGGAGACCGAGGGCTTCACCATCAAGAGCACCGACACCACCAGCATGTTGGTGATCGCTTGTGCCTCCCCCGCGGTTGTGGGGGGGTACTCCGTCACGGTGAGGGGGTGGGGGCTGTCTCTTATACACATCTAGATGTGTATAAGAGACAGGTTATGGACAGTACCAGTAACTATTACCCTTATTACCAACTCAGGTGATGGCCAGTAACCCAACTATTACCTTTATTACNCTAGATGTGTATAAGAGACAGGGCCAACACCGCGCAGGGCAGGCTAGGAGCTGTGGGGGAGCAGGTATGGCGCAGGCATGTCTCTTTTTGAACTTGAAATATAAAATTAATGAAATCCATTCTGCAAATTGGCCACTCCTGGAGCTTGAGGTTTAAATTTTGCTTCAAGACTGTTGGAACACGGCGCGCATTATGGATTCTTCGCTAAAACTGCTCCAAACCTGCTCCAAACCTACTCCAAACCTGCACCAAACCAGCTCCAAACCTGTTCTTAGTCTTCCCTAAATCGGCTTTTAATCCGCTCCCAGCCTGCTCTAAATTTGCTCTGTTGCTTCAATCGGCACAGACACAAGCTCCGAATTGTAACTGGGAAGCAGAGTACGTTACGTGAAGTGCGGCAAAAATTAGTTTAAGGGAGTATAAATTAAATGAAATGGAACCTCTGAATTATATGAACAATTTATAGGCAAATTTTGCTCTAGCGGGATCAATTTTAACATAAGTGGAGTTCAAGATAATGAATCCAATAGAAATAGGAATTTCAATTTCAGTAGCTAAAATACCGCTGAAATGAACTTTTAGGGTATAAATCCAATAAAGATAAACATTTTGTTCAAGAAAATATGTCATAATTTATTTTTGGGCACTAAATGTTCAGCGTAGGATGTATACAGAGACCTCGTCCAAATAGCGTTTGCACTTTTCGCTCTTATGTGGGTCATCCTGACCCAGTTTGGCCCGGCAAAAGATGCATCAGTACCACTCGGAGCCTGTATCACTATATACATGACCCATGACGCGTTTTGTGGGTCATTCTGACCTAGTTTGACCCAGAAAAAGATATATCAGTACCACCCGGAGCATGTGTCACTATATAAACGTCACATGACGCGTTTTGTGGGTCATCCTGACCCAGTTTGGCCCAATATAAGATGAATCAGTACCACTCGTAGCAAGTGTCCCTTTATGGATGACCCATGACTCGTTTTGTGGGTCACCCTGACTCACTTTGACCCGGTATCCCTGCGTGCAGCTGAGCAACGAGTACGGGGACAGCGTGGGCAGCGCAAAGTTCCGCCTACACGAGGCGCCCTTAGTCCTTGAGCCCCTTAAGGACCAGGAGTTCCTTGAGGGCGGGGCCGCCAAGATTGCCCTTAAGGTGTCAGGCGTGCCCGTGCCGGAGATTAAGTGGTAAGTCAAGGGGTGGGTCAAGGGGCAGGTCAAGGGGTGGGTCAAGGGGTGGGTAAAAATGTGGGTAAAAAGGGGTGTGTCAAGGGGTAAAGACGTGCGACTCAGGACGCTACGTCGCCCACGTCAGCAACTGCGAGGGCGGCGTCACGTCCGAGGCGTCGTACGTCGTTAATAGTGAGTCACGTTACGTGTTATATAGTGGTTATATATTTTAATGGTGTTAATATATAATATAAATAGTGTTAATTATAGTGGTTATATATAAATAATAATATAGGGACGTCCGAAGCGACGTACGTCGTTAATAGTGAGTGACGTGCGGTGACGTGTTATATTGTGGTTATATATTATAATAGTGTTATATAATAGTAAAATATAGTAAATAATGTATAATAATAATATAATACAATAATATAATAGTATAATAGTATATATATATAATATATAATATAATATAATAATATAATATAAATAGTGCCAATATTAAAGTACGTCGTCAACAGTGAGTGACATTATGTGACGTGTTATATAGTGGTTATATATTATATGAGTGTTGACATATTTTAATGGTGTTAATAATAAATAATAATATTTATGTCGTGCTGAAATCCGGTATTGCCGACTCTATGGAATCGGCAGCCAGTTTGCCGAATATGTAGAATCAGTCAAGCGGTCAGCCAGCCAAGTTTTTTATTATTTAAATATAGAACTTGACCGAAATTGACATAGTGGCTAGTGACGTAAGACTAATACTATGTTACTAGTGTCATGTCACTAGTTTCGCACTAGTTACCGAATTTATTTAATGCTGGGGTTAGCAAATTACAATTTAAAATATTGGATCACATTCAATACATTTATGTCATTCAATAAGTTTGTTGAATTATTTATTTATGTTGAATTCATAAACTTCTTCGCACCAGTTGATCAATTTACATTCTCTAGATTCATTGACTGTATTAAATCAAATTATTAATTAATTCGTTCATGAATTAACGTTCATGTTTTTTCCGGCGTTTCTTGGTTTGGCCACCAAAGCTCCACTTAATATTAATTGAAAACGTTTTTATTAAATGGATAAGTAATTTAATCAAATTTCCCGTCTCAATTCATGATTTACTGTCTAAATTTTCTTGCAAAAATGTTCTTTCTAAAGTGTTTATGCTATTCCTACCTGAATTTTAGTCGACTTCTTTTAATGCAAAAATTGGGCTTCTTGGTCTTAATGCCATTCTTGCCTGAATTGTGGTTGGCTTGCTAATTTCCATGGCAAAAAATGGACTATTTGGCCTAATGCTATTCTTACCCGAACTTTGGTTGATTTCCTACTTTTCTAGTCAAAAAATGTGATTCTTTGATCGTAATGCTATTCTTACCTGAACTTTGGTTAACTTCCTATTTTCCATGCCAAAAAGTGCATTCTTACGTCCTGATGTTTTCCTTCCTGAATTGTGGTTGAACCTCTACTTCCCCTTTGATATTAGAGTTCAAGTTTGACTTTTTCCATGTGATTTAAAGGTTCAAATTTAACGCTTTTCAATTTGACTGAAAAGTGAAAGTTTGACGTTTTTTCGTTTGGCGGAAAAGTGAAGGTTTAGTGTTTTTTCGTTTGATGTAAACGTTCAAGTTTGATGCTTTTCCATCTGATGGAAAGGTAAGTGCAATTTTGATGAATGACCCAAATGTTTAAAGCTCACGATTATTGTATAGGTACAGGCAACTCGAAAAAGGAAAAACTGGAAAAGAAACGGAAAGAGGAGACAAAAAATAAAACCGAAGAAGAAAAGATGGATACTGAAACGAAGACGGGCGAGAAAGAAACTTTTAATGAATCATGTGAAACGCTAGCGACCATAACAGAGACAGATAAAAATCGGCTCGAGAAACACGAAACTGTGATGGACGAAGTCATTTTCGAACGAAAAACCCAAATCATCAAAGATGGACAGGAAATGGACAAAAAGTTTCAAGGGAAAGTGTCCATGATGTCCACGTGTGACACGTCCATCGGGCCGCCTGAAGGGGAGGATGGTGGACTCACGGTGAAGGGGGAGGTAGGGGCCATCGAAAATAAAGAGGTACCCCCTAAAAAACCTGGCCTGAAAATAACGTTTTCTGTTGACGCCACAGAAAACCTGGCGCGGCAGCCGCCCGCCACCTTTGACGGTGAGAGGAATGTTTCCTTCAGAACAATTATGATGATTTTTTTTCGTTCGGTATTACAGATTATGTTATTTTTTCGATATCCGTTCTTCAAGAAAATTTATCTTATTTTTACTCGACATCCGTACTTTAAAAAATTTTATGCTAATTGCTAAGGGCTCTATTTTTCAAGAAAGTTTTTGTTAATTTCTAAGATCTCTGTAATTCCAGAAATTTGTTGCTAATTTTTAATATTTCTGTTTTTCAGGAAAATTTTTGTTAATTTCTAATATCTCTATTTTCCAACAAATTTTTTATTAATTTGTACGATGTTTGTTTTTCAAGAATTTTTTTGTTAATTTCTAAGATTTCGTTTCATTATTTATGTTATGCCAATATTAATTATCTTAATTCTCAATGTTAATAATAAATATTTAACATTTTCGTTCGCTTATTAATTTGGATAAATAAATATTTTCTACCTTATTCATCAATTTTGTTAATTCATAAGATAAATTTTTCATTGAATTTAGCTTGTGAAATATTATCAATATAGCATTGGAATATTTTATATATGCATCTATAATAATAGAAATTTATATCATGACATGAAGCCATGAATTTTATAGGTGCGACATTCAATGTTTCCATTTGTTATCATTTATAACTAGTTTATAATGAACATTTTTTAAATTTTTCACCTCATCTTCCGTAATGTGGAAAAACCGACATTTTTATTAATAGAAAATAAATTTTTTATCTACGTACCTACTATAGTAGTTTCTACTTCTACGCGTAGAACATGAATTGTTTATATACGTACCTACTATAGTAGCTTCTACTTCTACGCGTAGAACATGAATTGTTTATATACGTACATACAATAGTAGTTTCTACTTCTACGTGTAGAACATGAATTGTTTATACATATATACGTATCTACTATAGTAGCTTCTACTTCTACATTGGATTATTGCGTCTCTCAACAGCCGTGTGTGATGTAGAAAACACATCCTCATCTACCTCGGATCTACCTGAGAAAAAACGTAAGGTTTTCTATCTACTAAAAAAGTTGTATGTTAATTTTTAAGACCTCTGTTCTTTAAGAAAATTTATCTAAATTTCTTTGATTTCCGGACTTTAAAAAGTTGTATGTTAATTTCTACGGTCTCTGTTTTTTCAAGAATTTTTTTGTTAATTTCTAAGATCTCTGTTCATTATTTTCAGTTATGCCAATTTTAATTATCTCAATTCTTATTGTTAATAAAAAATATTTTGCATTTTCGTTCGTTTATCAATTTGGATAAATAAATCTTTTCTACCTTATTCATCAATTTTGTTAATTCATAAGATAAATTTTTCATTGAATTTAGCTTGTGAAATATTATCAATATAGCATTGGAATATTTTATATATGCATCTATAATAATAGAAATTTATATCATGACATGAAGCCATGAATTTTATAGGTGCGACATTCAATGTTTCCATTTGTTATCATTTATAACTAGTTTATAATGAACATTTTTTAAATTTTTCACCTCATCTTCCGTAATGTGGAAAAACCGACATTTTTATTAATAGAAAATAAATTTTTTATCTACGTACCTACTATAGTAGTTTCTACTTCTACGTGTAGAACATGAATTGTTTATATACGTACCTACTATAGTAGCTTCTACTTCTACATTGGATTATTGCGTCTCTCAACAGCCGTGTGTGATGTAGAAAACACATCCTCATCTACCTCGGATCTACCTGAGAAAAAACGTAAGGTTTTCTATCTACTAAAGTTATCTACGTCTGCGTATACAGAGTTATCTACCCAGGTTATCTACCCATTTATATGTGCATCCATTTCATACTACACTCATTGTTCAATTTATGTGCATACAAACAATTATATATATAATATTTTAAAATATTATATAACGTTATGCAATATTATATAGTTATATTGATAAAAACTATCAATATCAAAAACAATGAACATCAAGTTTTTTTTCAAAATTAGCTGCAAAATATTTTATTACCAGATCCATGCAATATTTCTTAAATTGGTAACAAAATTTTTTAATATAACAACAAATCGCCGAAAATATATTTCGATTATGTTTTTATGCTGGAAAAATCTAATCTTTATTTTAAAAATGATATAAAACCATGCTAATAACTGCTAATGTCGATAAAAATGTACAATATTTGCACGTTATTTGTACATATTTTTATTGTAAAAATATCAGTTGCTGCTGATATTGACAATTAATATTTGAATTAACAACAATTGGCTGTAAATTATTTATTAAAGAAAGAGAATTATAAGAAATTTATTATAGGAAATCTACATATTTAAAGCTTGTTTATTATATTTAATAATTTTAATACATGTTTACAGTTTTTAATTTCAACGCATGACTATTTTATTCATTTATTTATAGCATGATCAATTAAATAAATCTATTTTAGTTCATTATATATTTTTCAAGCAACAGAATACCACAAAATATCTCGTTTTCATGCTAGCATAACCGATACATGACATTATTTCCATTAACATTATTTCCATGGTGACAAATATTTATAATGATTATTATTCGTCACTATTGTTCATTGTTCATCGTTCATATAACGCGACGATTTAGACCACGAAGAGGAAATTGCACGTCACTATCACAACAGAGTCGTATCATGGATACCAGAGAAGAAAAAATAAAAGGCTGTAACTTAAGAAGAAAAGGGCATAATTAAGAAAAAAAGGCCGTAACTAGAGAAGAAAAGGCCGTAATTAAGAAGAAAAGGCCGTAATTTAAGAAGAAAAGGCCAAAACTTAAGAGAAAAAGGCCATAATTAAGAATAAAAGGCCGTAACTTAAGAAGAAAAGGCTGTAACTTAAGAAGAAAAGGCTGTAACTTGAGAAGAAAAGGCTGTAACTTAAAAAGAAAAGGCTGTAACTTGAGAAGAAAAGGCTGTAACTTAAGAAGAAAAGGCTTTAACTTAAGAAGAAAAGGCTGTAACTTAAGAAGAAAAGGCTGTAACTTAAGAAGAAAAGGCCGAAATTTAAGAAGAAAAGGCTGTAACTTAAGAAGAAAAGGCTGTAACTTAAGAAGAAGTCTTTAACGTAAAGAGGAAAGTCTGAAACTTGAAAAGAAAAGGCTGTAACTTAAGAAAAAATTATGTAATTTAAAAAGAAAAGGCTGGAACTTAAGAAGAAAAAGATTGTAACATGAGAAGAAAATGTTGTAGCGGAGGAAAAAAGGTTTGAAATAGTAAATGGACATTAATTAAAAAACCCTTTAAATGGAAATGTATTTATTCTAAATTGTATCTCGAGAAAAAAAACGCTGAAAATTCAGAGCAATATTTTTATATTAAATTTTTTTATTTTTTTTTTTGTCAAAATTTCAAATTGGTTATTAATTTTTCTAAATCTGTATTGTATGAAAATTATTTATTGGTGAAAAATTTAATTTTCCTTTTAAAATTCCTAAAACGTGCAATTTTTACACCAAAATCGCCTACAACGTTGTAGAGTTTACGTTGTTTCCTTCAATAACGTTTTTTTGTGTTTTTGACGTGTACATTGTGTTATTGACCTGTATATTATGCTGTCGTTTATTGTATATTGTGTTGTTGTTAGGGAAAAATTTAATTTTCCTTTTAAAATCCCCAAAACGTGCAATTTTTGCACCAAAATCGCCTACAACGTTGTAGAGTTTACGTTGTTTCCTTCAATAACGTTTTTTTTGTGTTTTTGACGTGTATATTGTGTTGTCTACTGTATATTGTGTTGCTAACTTGTATATGGTGTGTTATTCATCTCCTGATGTTTAGCTTGTGTTCATTTCTTCACTCGTGTATATATCATGTCTAACTCTGCACTCATGAATTAAGTGGGTCAATTTGTCCAAATTATTTAATTTAATTCATTAATTGTGTTATACTTACGCTCTATTTTCTTGTCTATGATTAAGTGAACGTAAGTACTTACGCACTATTTTCTTGTCCATGATTGGTGGATTTTGCTTGAAAGGCCGTCAATGATTGGCTGATGAACTTACAATCTCTTAACTTTCTTTGAAAGTATAGGCCCAGAGTACCATACACATACCTCGTGAGAAATAAACTTGAAGAAAATCCCTGCCTGCAGGATTCGAACTCCGATCTACCCGCACGCGAAGCCGAGCCTCTACCGTTGAGCCATCGGAAAGGCCTTGGCACTTGAGTCATTTTAAAATATTTAACTGAAGTATTGCAAGTATTAATTTCTTCAAACGACAGTGATTAATGCTACCACCGTAATGATCAGATGGTTTCGTCAACAATTCTATTTGAACATGCTGCTACATTCGAGTAAACAGCTGCTGGAAGAAACTTCTTTCATCCATAACGAACGATGGTTCAGCGCAGAGTAAAGACCACGGGAAAATGCCTAATAAGTATCGAAGTTCCATGATATGAACATTACACCAATTTTGACAGCGGTTTGATTCGAAATATTTTCACCAAAAATATTCTTGCTTGAAATAAGCTATTGAAATCAAAGGATGATTTTGAAATGTCAGGCGTGAAATACCTGAACCACTTCTAGTCACCATTTTTCTCTAGCCCAATCTTTAGTCTTTTGCGTAGGAAAGATACCGGGACCACTTAATTCGAAATTTAGACTTAAAATCAAAATAATTATCTGACTGTATAAGCAAATTTTCCCTAAATAATCAAATTTCGCTATCGAAGTCAGCGATAGGAAGCCGAATTTTAATTCGTATCCCTCTACATAAAAAGAAAACTTATTTAACAAACAAATTACCCGGAAAGCACATGTTTAAAACAGGATAAGGTAAAGATTAGTTGGAAGCTCAACGCCGACGCTCGCTTCGCTCAAGTGATACCGATTGCCTAGCCGCTGTCGACTACGTCGTATGTAATCGTACGACTACGTACGTACGTACGTAGTCAACAGCGTACGACATTTACGTACTCTGTTGATTAGGTGGTCTATATAATGGCTGTGAGTCCACCTGTGAATAGTGAATAATGACTGAGAGGACCAAGGCCCAGACGTCGACATTACACATTTTTTTCTGACCCATTTCTCACCACGTCATGTTTCAAAAAAAATTTGGTCAAACCTTCCTCTTCTGACCCATTTCTTTCACAGCCCACTTTATTTTGACCCACTTCTCACCACACCAGATTTCTCGACTACCATTTGTTCAAACCCCCCTCCTTTTCTGACCCATCTCTTTCACAGCCCATTTTATCTTGACCCACTTCTCACCACGCCAGGTTGCTGAATGACCATTCGGCCAAAACCCTCCTTTTCTGACCCATCTTTTCAAGCCCACTTTATCTTGACCCACTTTCTCACCACGCCAGGTTCCTGAACAACAATTTTCCCAAACTCTCCTTTTCTGACCCATCTTTCCACAGCCTACTTTATTTTGACCCAACGACCATTTGGTCAAACCCTCCTTTTCTGACCCATCTCTTTCCATAACCCACTTTATTTTGACCCACTTCTCACCACTCCAGGTTCCTGAACAACAAGGAACTGACGGGGGGCGCCGGGGGCGTTGCCCTCCGACACGAGGGTGACAAATATGTCCTGGAGAGGACGGGGTGCGACCCTGACCACAGCGGGGAGTACTGCTGCAAACTCAAGAACAAGATCAAGGAGGTGGCTGTCACTGGCAACGTTACTGTCTATGGTGGGTGTTACTGTCTATGGTGGGTGTTACTGGCAACGTTACTGTCTATGGTGGGTGTTACTGTCTATGGTGGGTGTTACTGGCAACGGTGGGTGATACTGGCAACGTTACTGTCTACGGTGGGTGTTACTGGCAACGTTACTGTCTATGGTGAGTGTTACTGGCAACGGTGGGTGTTACTGGCAACGTTACTGTCTATGGTGGGTGTTATTGTCTATGGTGGGTGTTACTGGCAACGTTACTGTCTACGGTGGGTGTTACTGGCAACGGTGGGTGTTACTGGCAACGTTACTGTCTACGGTGGCTGTCACTGGCAACGTTACTGTCTATGGTGGGTGTTAGTGGCAATGGTGGGTGTTACTGGTAACGTTACTGTCTACGGTGGGTGTTACTGGCAACGGTGGGTGTTACTGGCAACGGTACTGTCTATGGTGGGTGTTACTGGCAACGGTGGCTGTCACTGGCAACGTTACTGTCTATGGTGGGTGTTACTGGCAACGGTGGCTGTCACTGGCAACGTTACTGTCTATGGTGGGTGTTAGTGTCTATGGTGGGTGTTACTGGCAACGTTACTGTCTATGGTGGGTGTTAGTGTCTATGGTGGTTGTTACTGGACATGTTACGGTCTATGGTGGGTATTGCTGTCTATGGTGGGTACTGCTGTAAATATACTGTCTAAGGGAAGAACTTTTGAATACTTTAATCAAAAATTTGTAATAAAAAGCTTGAACACACTACAGCAGAATGTTGTGCTTATGCATGCAAATTTGCTACTCAAAAACTTCTCCCTCTATGCTCCGTCAGTCTAGAATAAAATTCAATTGACGGCTCACTAACATACCCTGATGCGAACTGCGCACAACTGTATTTTCAAACAAGAAACGATCGCTCTAACATTTTTTTGGAAATTTTAATATTATACGATGTGTTTTACAATCTTAATTCTATCCCTTCCCCTTTTCCCCTTTTTCAACTCCCCGCTAAGAAGGTAGGCCTTCTCTCTCACCTTATTACCCTCCTTTTACCCTTTACCCAATTCCCGCAGAAAAAGATTTGATCCCTTCCTCATAATATTCTCATTTCAACTCCCTCCCTCACCTCCTCTTGCAGAGAAAGAAACCCCTCCTTCCGCCTAAAACTCCCATATTATCCTCCTCTCCCCTCCTTCCCCCACTATCCTCCTCTCTCCTATTCTCTCCCCAACAGAGAAGGAGGCCCGGGTGCGCCGCCCCCTGCAGGATATTTTCGTGAAGGAATTTACTGCGGCGACGCTCACCTGCCAGATTGTGGGAGACCCCGTGCCTTCTGTTGAGTGGTGAGTGGGGGTGCCTTCTGTTGAGTGGTGAGTGGGGGTGCCCTCTGTTGAGTGGTGAGTGGGGGTGCCTTCTGTTGAGTGGTGAGTGGGGGTGCCTTCTGTTGAGTGGTGAGTGGGGGTGCCTTCTGTTGAGTGGTGAGTGGGGGACCCCGTCCCTACTGTTGACTGGCGAGTGGGGGTACTCTTTTGTTGGTTGGTGAGTGGGGGAGCCCGTGATTTCTTACGAGTGGTGAGTGGGGTAGCCCTCTGTTGAGTGGTGAGTGGGTTCACCCCGTCCCTACTGTTGACTGGCGAGTGGGGGTACTCTATTGTTGGTTGGTGAGTGGGGAAGCCTATCCCTTCTGTTGAATGGTGATTGGGTTACCCTACTGTTGAGTGGTGAATGGGGGAGCTTTCTGGAGAGTGATAAGAGGGTGACCCATCTGTTGAGTGGTAAGTGGAGGCCCCTCTGTCGTGTGGGACCTTCTAAAATTATCGGTCATCCGTTAACGGTCACTCTTCTGCCCATTAGGCTGCGTGACGGCAAGCCCATTCCGCCGTCGGGACGTTTCGACATCACCGAGGACCGTTCGACGCACGTCCACACGCTCGTCTTCAAAGACGTCGCAGAGAAGGACCAATCTACGTTCTCGGTGAAGGGCACCAACACCCACGGCACTTGCGAGACGTCGGTACGTCTAATGGATCTTATTAGTAGACGTTGCTAGGTTTACAGGACGTTAATGATAATGAGAGGAGATAGTTCCGATGTTAGGTGGTGGTTGAAGTACCTTGGAGGGTAGGTAGTGTTTAGATGTTAGGTGGTGGTTAAAGTACCTTGGAGGGTAGGTAGTGATTAGATGTTCGGTGGCGGTTGAAGTACATTGGAGGGAGGTGGTGCTTAGATGTTTGAAAGTGGTTAAAGTTCCTTGGAGGGTAGGTAGTGGTTATATGTTCGGTGGTGGTTGAAGTACCGTAGTAGTAGATGAGGGCAGTTGACGGAACCAACATTTGTGGGACGCCTAATACGTTGTTTTGAGGTTCAGTGACGAAAACGGCCGTGGAGATAGTTGGATATCTAGCGGATGACTGGTTTGGGTAGTCGGGAGGAGAGGAGGCCGTACATCACAAACCGATGGTCTCCGATGGCTGTCTGTGTCGAAGGCTTTTGTGAAGTCCAGGCAGTGAGCGCAGTGAATACCCTAACAAAATTTAGAGTCGCCCCAGCTTCTGGTAATCCAAATCAGAAGCAGACACGTCTGTAAATTTTCACTGGGTAGAGAGTTTGGTGAGCAGGCCATTATTGGTTCAGACCATTGATGATATCCGTAGTGAGTAAAGTGAAATGTTGTGCGGCTTCGGTTGTCAGGCATTGTCATTGGTGAGCATGCAATTGATGACATTTTTAAAGAGGCCAAGTTTTGAGTGCATGTAGCTGTGCGAAGGAATATTGTGCTTGCTTGCAGTGATTAGAATTTTGTAAAATTGTCGATCGGTTGTTGGTAGGTCGATGGGAAAAGAAAAATTCGTTAAAGGCTCTTCGGTTTCGGCAGTGTATTTTTTCCAATCGGCTTTGGCAAAGTTAATCAAAGTGATTTTGGGGTTTTGGTTGCCTGATAGTCTATTGATAGTCTACCTACAGTGTGATGTAGATTGGCAGGGGCTAGAACGATAGAACAGGCATGGTGGATCAGATAGACGTCGGTACGTCTAATGGACGCTAGCAGTAGACGTAACACTTCTAATGGACGTTAATGGTAGACGTGGGTACGTCTAATGGACGTTAACGGAAGACATACGGAAAACATTGGTGCGTCTAATGGACGTTAACGGATTGGTACGTCTAATGGACGCCAACAGTAGACGTCGGTACGTTTTATGGACGTTTACGGTGGAAACAATAAAAAATTAAAAAATGTCATTAGCAATTTAAAAAAAATTTCCATAACATCATTAATTAATCGTTTAGGTGGGTCAAGGGGTGGGTCAAGGGGTGGGTCAAAGGGTGAGTCAAGGGGTGGGTCTAAGGGTGTCAAGGAGTATGTCAAGAGGTATGTCAAGGGGTCAGTCACGGGTGGATCAAAACGTGGGTCAAGGGGTGGGTCATGAGGTGTGTCATGACGTGGGTCAAGGGGTATATCAAGGGGTCGGTCTAAGGGTATCAAGGGGTCGGTCTAAGGGTGTCAAGGGGTGGGTCCAGAAGTGGGTCAAGAAGTGGGTCAGGTCCCCTCACTATCACCGTCCCCCTCGTCAGGACGAAGGACGGCAAGTCCTACACGGGGGAGGCGGGACGCGTCGTCCTCAAGAAGGAGGGCGACGAGGTCTACGTCTTATGGACGGACGACGCCAAGACGTGCGACTCAGGACGCTACGTCGCCCACGTCAGCAACTGTGAGGGCGGCGTCACGTCAGAGGCGTCGTACGTCGTGAATAGTGAGTGACGTTACGTGTTATATAGTGGTTACATATTATAATAGTGTTAAGATATTATAATAGTTATAATAATAAAGTACGACGTACGTCGTCAACAGTGAGTGACGTGCGGTGACGTGTCATATAGTGGTAACATATATTATAATAGTGTTTATTTATTATTATAGTGGTAATAATTTAAATAATAATATAGGTATATGTCGTGCTGAAATCGCGGTATTGCCGATTCTATGGAATCGGCAGCCAGTTTTCAGAAATAGTGTTAATATATACGTAATGATAGTTTTAATATTAAAATAATAATATTTATGTCGGGCTGAAATCGTAGAATTGCCGATTCTATGGAATCGGCAGCCAGTTTGCCGAATATGTAGAATCAGTCAAGAGCCAAGTTTTTTCAGTCAGTTAAGATGTCAGAAAGCCAAGTTTAATTTAATATTTAAATATCAAGGAACTTGACCGAACTTGACCTAGTGGTTATAGTGATGTAAGACTAATACTATGTTACTAGTATCACGGCGCTAGTGTCACACTAGTTACCGAATTTATTTGATGCTGGGGCTAGCACATTACAATTTAAAATGTTGTATCACATTCTATACATTTATCACATTCATTAAA
>NW_025933042.1:0-409 GCF_000764305.2 Hyalella azteca
CGACTGAGATAGCAGTGCGGCAAGTTTGCCGGCACGCATGACATGACTTGTAAGTTTAGCGGGAAAGTAAATTTATAGCGAGCTTTCCCTCACAGGGAGGTTTTGAGGTCCTCTCTGAGGACTCTACGCATTGATGTCTGACTGACTACTGCTTCTGCAGCCAATTTTGCAGCTGAGCGACGAGGGTTTCTCCGCAACTTCTCCCTCGTGTTTATGACCAATTGTTTTGTTCGGACACTTTTGTCAGGTCGTGATGTCATTAGTGACTCATACGTCACCTTCTATGATGTAACTATTCGCGGGTCACCGCGTATATAAGATCCGGTCAAATGACACGAGTTTAGATCTATGAACAAGGCACGAAAAGGAAAAGAATCGGCGACAGGCCACATCAGGCCTACACTTCAGC
>NW_025933043.1:0-709 GCF_000764305.2 Hyalella azteca
ATGGAAAAATATATGTTCAGATTTGAAATGCCTAACACCATATCGAACCCGGTGGAAGTCTAGTAGCTACTTGAAACTATCGTCAGTCATGAAAAGATCCGATCAAATGAAACTATTTTAGATCTTCTGTGAACAAGGCACGAAAAGGAAAAGAATCGGCGTCAGGCCACATCAGGCCTACACTTCAGCGCCGAGATCAATATGTTATATGTTATCAATATGCTTTGTTAAGGTCAATAATTTTAATCACATGTAGCTCCACCCATTCAGTTATTAATAGTATTCAAAATAATAATATATGTCTAATATAAAATGGATCTGTTATTTATCCCAAAATTGTATAACGCGCATTATTAGATGCTTTAGTTAAATACAATCTATTTTTATCTGCAACAAGTTAGCGGGAGGTCATATCTGTGCGCAGGCGATGCAGGCGAGGGCAGGAGCGCAGATTTCTGCGCAGGAGACGCAGGCGGGCGGAGGAGCGTAGAGTTCTGCGCAGGCGACGCAGGCGGGGGGAGGAGCGCAGATTTCTGCGCAGGCGACACCGCCGCCTGTGTTGCGCACCACACAGCGGCGCACCAACAACACTCATACATACAGTAACATTTTAATACACACTTGTATGCAACGCTTGCATACAGTAGTTGTATATTATATACCTGTACTATACTTGAACAATTGTGAGCACGGGTTGTATAAAAGTATA
>NW_025933044.1:0-454 GCF_000764305.2 Hyalella azteca
ACGGAGAGGGAGATGGAGAGTGAGAGTGAGAGGGAAAGGGAAAGAGAAAGGGAGAGGGAAAGGGAGGGAGGGGAAAGGGAGAGGGAAAAGTGAGACGGGGTGTTATAAGAGAGGAGGAGAGAGGTGAGGGAAAATAAAGATAGAAGAGAGAAAGGGAAGAAAGACCAAAGTGAGAAGAGGAAGAGTGGGGTAAGAGAGAAAGGGAAAAGAGGGAGAAAAGAGTGGTAGAAAGAGAGGGGAAGTGAGGGCTGATATGCTTGAGGGAGGAGTAACGGAATTTATTTCCCAGTGGCATGAATGTGGCGAAGCAAGCGCCACATGCCACCATGGCATGTGGCGTCAGAATTGCCACATCGCCACACCAGCCACATTCATGCCACATGAACCACACATCAGCAGTACACTCAAGCAAATGCATGCCTCATATTGTCCTATTATTAATATTATATTAAAT
>NW_025933045.1:0-14840 GCF_000764305.2 Hyalella azteca
ATCGGTTCAGCCGTTTTTGAGCTAGACAAGTTTGAACAGAAAAAATATGCTCGTACAGGCAAAAGGGTAACAAGCGGAGCGTATCTAACAATGGCCTGGTCAAGCCTATGGGCGCTACACGCGCGTGAGTCGCTACGCTCCGTGCCCCCGAACAAGACGCGTATATGGCTGAGAATATCTTGACCCGAGCGCCGGGTGGCCGAGTGGGAAAAGATTGCAGCATCGAGTTGGGGGTTCGAATCTGGATGTGAAAATACCGGTCGAAATCGGCGAGGTGGCCGGGTGGTTAAGAATCTGCTTCAGGCCAACGTGGCGTGTTAAAAGCTGACAGCTCTTTATTATTACGCTGATATTGTGAATAATTTGTGGTTATACTAAAAGCATTTCAAATGGAGTTGAAGTGAAACGCATGTGTAGGGAAGAAAAATATAATTATTTAGATGTAGTTTGATGAATCAATAATGTCTTGGTAATTTAGGTAAAATGAATCAAATTTATATCGTATAATATGATATATATTCATACTATATTATCATAATTTTATATATTTATTTAAAATTTATATTTCAAGTTGTTATCGTGACCTATAATAACTTAAAGCCCGCTCTCTATAAACAATCATCCCTGTTCATCACCTACCGTAGCTCCTCGTGCCTCAAGTGCTGTTCATATCAACAATTTGTTCATCAAGTTTACCTCATACTCATTCATAACCATGAACTATGCTCACTATGATAATTCACCATTCACTATTGTAGTACGGAGAAATGGTTCAGAAAATATGACCCCGGCAACGGTGCCCACATGGTTCATTTCAACGGGTAACTTGGGCTGGGTTTAGTCCGCCGCTAACGACCAGGTGGCAACAGCGCTGCATAACTGCGTCAGGCAGGAGCCTGGGCAGCACATCTTAATATAGGATTTGCCTTAGTTCTTATAACGATAGATTTATACTAACGAAAATAAAATTATATATATTATATTATAAAATATACGGACTATTTTATTCATGCTCAAATATCAACGAGACAAGGCTGGTCTTAAACCTAAGATTTGCATTCCAGAGAGTATGTGTGTTTTATTATTGTTATTATTATTGTTATTATCAGGGACGACGACACAGTCTTGGGTGTTGGAACAGAGCAACAGCGTCGCATAACCTGCGGCAAGACCGGTCATGTGTCCAATGCTCTAGAGTCTAGAACACCGCAAAATAATCCTGAGAACAAACTTTAACATTGAATAAAAATGTTATTTTTTTTTCAATGTTAAAGATTGACATTGATAAAGAAAATATTTGAGGAAGACAAAAAAACTGGTGAATTGTGTGTCCATTTATATTAACTTTCAATTTACTTATACATTGATTACACCTTTTCAGAATTCAATTTAAAAACACCATCATTTTACTATCATTCATTTAAAAAATTAAATCACACCACCATTTCACTGTTTAATGTTAAACGGCGAATGATCGATCCGCAAACATTAATTATAACTTCGCCAGAAATGATCCATCCTTCAGTCGGTCACAAGAACACAAGTGTGAACAGCGCTGCATAGCTGCGACCAACAAACAACAACCAACAGAAATGAATGTAGCATCAGGTTACTAGCTTTACATCGCAAAATTTAAATTGAATCAATACAATAATTTAACGGTGAACAATCTTGCTGATTTCATGACCCGTGATTTAAATTTTCGTTGAGGTGGAGGACTGGACTCACTGGAGGGCTTCTCGTTTCTGGTGAACTTGGAGGTTCAAAAGAATAATATCTACTACAACTTATTTACTGACAGCGACTTGCCCGCCTTATATTCATAGATTTTACTCAAGTAATACGGCTTCAATTATAATATCTACTATGATTCGTAGTCATGTTTTGAGTCATCAATTGACGATCAACTTGACTATTGATGATGATTTCTTGAGACTTGAGAACCGAAGATACAAAATTATCGTTCAGGATGAATTTCTAATAATTTATAGCTTGCCCTCGAATCGTTTTTATTTTGTCGGTATATTCGGATTTAACTTGATAACTACTTTATTTATTCATGACACCATGCACCACAAGGATATGGTAAAAGGAATGAACCCTTTTATTGTTTATGACGAATGATCCATTGCAAGGCACTGAATTACCGCCTTATTAATCTATATGAGTGTATTATATGTAGTGTTTGATGTGTAGTAGTTCGGATGCAATAATATCCAGGCAATATTGCTTAGATTAGTTGCAGGTGCGTATATGTTATAATACTCGGGATACGTTATCGAATGTTCTAAGGTCAAGGTACCTGCAGTTTGAGCTAATCGGAGCATCGTACAACAGTCATAGTCCTTACTTTAACAGGCACTGCGTACCTTTTTCTGAAGCTGAATGGGCTTTACAGGTAACTAAAAGATTTCCATCGCCCTATTTATTTACTAGTATTTAAGTTAAGCCTCTCAGGAAGTTCCAAAATTTTATCAACTTCTAAATTTTACACAAAATGCGGTATGATGATGGACCGAACAACTTTGTATAAATGACTAAAAACGATTGAAGAAAATACGATTTTTACATTTTATTCGAGACAACGGTTATAGAATTTGATAACTCTGAAATGGAATAATTAAATTCCACTGAATATTGACTTATTCAATGAAAAACACTTATATTATTCAAAATTTGAGAGAGATATATATATATAAAATTATTCATGGATAACAAATATAAAAATATTGACCACAGGCATATATTATCGAAATTTTTTCCAAGCAAGCTGTAATGCAGTCCAGTTTCTCAGAGTGAGTGAATGACGCCTGAAGTGTTAGAATGTCCACGTATATATAAAAAGTTCTGAACAAATAAAGTGATATTTAACGTCTTTCTAAGGTTAATCACCATGAGCGGCTGAGCCGATGCATATTTGTACATTTTTCCTATTCACGAGACTCATTTGAGGAAAGTGACGCGATTTATCACTGTACACATCAAAAATATAATTGAATTTTTTCACCTCGAGGAAGAATTGAACTCATTTTACTCTGCACTGAAATTGGCGACGATGTGATAAATGATCAGTGTTGAAATAGCCGAAAATTTATTTGTGCATAATATAAATAAACCTTATTATTTTTAAGTATTGCAATTTACTCTAGACCATTGACTAAGTTTGAATATTGAAATTTCTAGTCTTTCCTATTCTTGCCTGTTAACACCCAATTTTGTTATTCTTCACGGTACAAGTGTAAACAGACGGTCCTGTATAATTATTTGTTATAGTCCTACTTATAATGTATGCCGTTTGAAAATAGAAAACCAGTCCTGAAAGGAGAACTCAAGTATTTCGTGACTACTCGATGACCGAAAATTATCTAGTGGAAATTGAGTTTCTGACTCGCGCCTTGTTCTGCTGATCTATAAATTAAACAAATTTTCATGTAAACTTGCTTTGTGATGTTAGGCAAGGAGGCTCCGTTTGAAAATAAACTGCGAGCAAGCATCATCTGGTAAGGAGCACACTTATGGTTGTTACTCAGGCTTTTTAACTCCCAAGATCAAAACGGTATTTCATACATAAATCAGCAGAAAGAAATGTTTTAAATCAGATTTACATTAAATGAAGGTCTTTTTCCCATATGAAAAGCATTCAAAGTCAATATTTCAAGAAACCAAAAACACGCGATGATTGAAGCCAGCAAGCCAGTATGGAGGCGGTACGTCGTTGGCAGTTATGTGGCGCTGTTAGATTGCAAAGCTTTGCTGGTCCGGAATAGGCTAGTAAAAAACTTCACTGTAGTTAATGTAAGTAATATATAGCGCATTCCCTTATGTTAACAGTACATTACGGGTATAAATGCGCTATATCAAATATTTCCTTCAATCTAGTGTGATTATCGGTGTGCGCTTTGTAAATTAGCTTCTTTAATCTAGTGCGGTGACCGGTTCTATATCGCGTATGTATATGCGTTAGTAAAATACCTTCAACCCTAATTGTGGTTGGTCGCTGGTCAACCTAGCATTATTTGGTTCACTTTCTATTGTTTGAACCTGCGATCAACACAAGTTATACCAGCTGTATAACTCGGCGCTGCTCCTGATATTTAATTTCTGAGATGCGATAATTCATTTATTGACGATTTAACCTTTATCGCTGTTTCAGGTTTTGTTCTGAACGAACGGAAAGAATCAGTTATCAGAGTAGATTCACATTTGAACCTAATAAATTATAATAAGAAATCGTGCAAACCATGTTGTGAAATTTGAACGATATTCTAACCTGAATTTTGAATTATTAAGAACTTATTAAATGAACGAAAATTAGATTAAATTTAATTTATTCAATTTATCCCCCATTTTGATTTACGTTAGGACAGTTCTTTGTGTTTTGTCTACAACCTGAACCATAATTTCCAACTTATTCAAACCTGATAAGACAGATACAGCGAATGACTCTGTAAGACGTGGGAATGCTAGCAGCGCGGTATTGAGTCCCTTAAGGTCTGTGACTCGTGCCAAACGTTTGGTTGTACCAAACCTCCTTTAGTTCGGCTAAGGCGTGTAAGTCTGAGACCAGACTGCGCTAGCGTCTTACAATTCTGTTTCGTATTACGGAATGAAACACAGTAGAAGTTCTCCTCATTCACTGGAACTAGGTCTGGAGACCAGGTTACGCGCTGTATTACAGATTTGTAAATGATTATGACTACATGAATTACCTAATATTGCAATGTCTTAGATCGGTGCTAATATTATAAATAAATAGCTAATTCATATTTAACAGTATTTCAATTGCAGTCGATAACTAATTGTGATGATTAAGGCAATGACATGAATAATAATATTGAGTTAGCGTTGATGGGCAACTCTGCTAGAATTCACTAGGCTAGCAACGTTCCTAGAAAATGAGTAGAGGGGGTAACTGGAGGAAATATATAAACATGGTCGCTACAACTCGCTATAATATTTCTCTCCCTCACTCTTCACTTTTCCACTCTAATGCCCCAGCAAAACCTCCCCCATTAAGAATAAAGAAAATTGACATAAATACATTGTTTTTTAATGAGAAACGTTTTCTCCTATAAAAATATGTAATATTTTATACTATTTTCCTTGCATTCAAATTTTCGGTAAATTTGAGATTTAAGTGGTCGTTAAAACAAACATCTAAACATTCAATGGTCGTTAAAACAAACCTCTTTTCTCATTCCCACTCGAATGAATTAATATTATATTAATTCCTCAATATTATATTAACTCCTCCCCTTCCCATTCCCAAGCGAATGTCCCACAAAGAAATTCCTCTCGCCTCCTCAAATTCCCACTAGAATTCACGAACAAATTTTTCTTAGCCTAAGCTTGAAGCTTCCACGACTCAAAAATATTCTTCAAATGAACAAGTAGTCAATAAATGTTGCATGCGCCCTAATTTACTGACCACATCACAGTGAGGGGCTGGATTAAAGTCTTGGACAATACGGTCGTCATGCATACTAGCATTAAATCATCGCGAAAATTTGCAGTTAGCTACTCTTCTTAATTCGAGGATATTTGCTCGTGCGAGCATCAAAAAGTTTTTTCTTTCATATTATATACAAGAATCCTCTATTACAGGAACTGAGATGAGGACCTCTCATGTATCAAAAAATTTTGCGGTAAATTTACTAAAAAAATACAAATTTCACGCGCATAAATGAACCACGTAATTAAATATTGATACTCGTCAAATAAAACAAATAAATAATATGATACACTATGAAATTTTTCCATAGAACTTCCTTGAATTCACATTTGGATCGAATTATTTGACAATCACAAATGATAGGACTGTCTAAAGTAGAAATATAGGTACCTGTAGCATATAACGTTTCCTGTATTCTTAATAACTAGCTGCTAAGAAGAAGCACGTTTTAGAAGTCGTGCTCCGTAAGCCTTCGTTCCTGTTTCATGTTCATTATGTTGGTTCCAATAAAGCCTGTTCCGTGCTGCCGTGTTCTTCCCACCTTTCACGCACAGAACTAGAAACCTAGGACGTCTCGGGCAAATTTACGGCCGGACTCGTGGCCGGTCTCCCTGCCAATCTCCAAATTCAGTGACCACGAATATCTCCCAAACTAATGAACGCAGCTCAATGAAACTTGGAACGTGTATTCATCAGAACCTAACGGTGATGTTTAGCTCGTGAAAATTTGTTGCATTTCACCTTCATTCGTGAGTTATATTGCGATACAGGCCGAAATTCGCAGTGATCAAAGAATTTCTTCATAACTACTGAAAAAAATTGAACGAAATTTTGAATATATATACCTAACTACCAAACGGGGATTTTATTTTTTGTTCAATTTTCAATAAATTTTTCGATTTCGCCTTCGTTTGCGAGTTTTTTTTTCATTTCACCGTCATTCTTGATTTCACACTTCCTAATATTTGCCTCGTATCGCCGGGTATTTTGTCGCTTAAATTCGCAGTGATCAAGAAATTTCTTCTAAACTACTGAAGAGATTTCAACAAAATTTTATATGTAAATACCTTACTTCCCAACGGTGATGTTTAGCTCGTGACAATTTTTATAATTTTCTTTCGTTATCGAGTTATACAGATATAGGAGAAACGACCGGCTTTTCTACCGGCCGGTTTAACCAAGAGCCGTTTACGTATATAGCCGTATACGTATAGCCATATAACTCGAAAACGGAGATAAAATCGAAAAAAATTGTAACAAGCTAAATATCATCTTTGTTGAGGTTAGGTTTTGAAATACTAAGTTTCGTTCAAATCAGTTCAGTAGTTGGAAGAAATTTCTTGATTACTGCAAATTTAAGCACGTATTGCCGTTGAAATCACGAATGCAGGTGAAATTGAAAAAAACTCGCGAACGAAGGCAAAATCGAAAAAAATTTCAGGAGCTAAACATTACTGTTCGGTAGTTAGGACTGTAAATTTAAAATTTCGTTCGAATCTGTTCAGTAGTTTGGAAGAAACTCCTTGATCGCTGTGAATTTCGGCTCGTATCGCCATATAGCTCACAAATGAACGCAAAATTAAAAATAATTTCACGTGCTACACATTACCATTAGGTCCTAATGAATACGTGTACCAAGTTTCATCGAGTTACGTTCATTATAGTTTGAGAGATATTCCTTGATCGTTCGTTGATTTGGAAATTGGCCGTGAGACCGGCCGCGAGTCCGGCCGTTAATTTGTCCGAGACGTAAACCCAGGAGAGGTTAAAAAAACAGATCTGAGTGAAAAAAACCATCGTTGGGAGTCCTGTGCTGCAAGTGTTGTGTATAAATCGTCAAACAAACGCTCAAATTTCTGACTTCGACTTCGGACTGCCGTCCCCCTTTCGCCCCCCCTATGGCCCTCTTCTTCCATACCGCCCCCCAAAATCTTTCCACCGCCCCTAGGGGGGCGATATCGCCCACTTTGGGAACCACTGGCTTAAGCAATTGAAGTTAGACTGGACCGCGGTATCTAGAATCAATTCTTTGGATGGCGTTCTAACTAAGTATACCTCTGTGTTTGATGGTAGCCTCGGTAAAGTTAAGAATGTTAAGGTTAATGTTCCATTGTTGCCCGATGCTCAGCCCAAATTTCTAAAATCCAGACCTGTGCCTTACGCTATGAGAGCGGCTGTTGATAAGCAGCTGGATGACATGCTTAAAGATGGGGTTATCTATAGAGTGGATCACAGTGAATGGGCAACCCCAATTGTTTGCGTTCCTAAAAAGGATAAATCGGTCCGCATATGTGGCGACTATCGAATTACTGTAAATCCAGCAACCGCTAAAAGTTCGTACCCGTTACCCAACCCCGCTGACATGTTTGCCCAATTGGCTGGAGGAGAGAAATTTACTACTCTTGATTTGTCCATGGCGTATCAGCAACTAGAATTGGATGACCAGTCACAAAAGCTCTTGACCATTAATACTCATAGAGGACTGTTTGCTTATAATCGGCTAGTTTTTGGTTTGTCTGTGTCACCCTTGATTTTTCAACGTGTAATGGACACCCTATTTGCTGATATTGAGAATTGTATGTGCTATCTGGACGATATTCTTGTCACAGGTAAAAATAGTGCCGATCATTTGCGTACGTTGCACAAAGTATTAGAGAGGTTGCATGAAAATGGGTTCAAGTTGAACAAAGACAAATGTCACTTTATGAAAGACTCAGTCGAGTACTTGGGTCACGTGTTGGATAAGCAATGAATCCACACTTCAGCAAAGAAAGTGGAAGCTGTTAAGCGTGCGCCTGTTCCCAAAAATGTCACTGAATTGAAGTCGTTTCTTGGTATGGTAAATTATTATGGTTCATTTTTGCCCAATTTGTCAACTATGTTGCATCCTTTGCACAAGCTTCTCAAAAAAGGAGAAAAATTCGTGTGGAATTCTGATTGCCAAAAGGCGTTTGAAAGCATTAGAGATCAGCTAAGTTCAGCTGCAGTCTTGTGTCATTATAATCCAAACTTGACATTACGCTTAGCATGCGATGCTTCAGCCTATAGTATTGGCTCGGTTATTTCCCATGTGCATGCTGATGGCACCGAAAGACCAATAGCGTATGCTTCCCGTACCTTGAATGTTGCGGAGAAGAAATATTCTCAGATTGAAAGGGAGGCTTTGGCAATTATGTTTGGTGTAGCGAAGTTTCATAAATTTTTGTATGGTAGATCTTTCGTGTTNTAAGAAGAAGCACGTTTTAGAAGTCGTGCTCCGTAAGCCTTCGTTCTTGTTTCATGTTCATTATGTTGGTTCCAATAAAGCCTGTTCCGTGCTGCCGTGTTCTTCCCACCTTTCACGCGCGTAACTTCAAACATTACAGTACCATCATTCGTTCGTATCATAAGTCTATTACTTTACAAAGATCTGTCGATAATTGTTGTTAAAAATGAATAAAATGCTCAGTTATTTTCGTGAAAAATTGTTGAACTTTGTACTAGCCATTGCCTGGGGCAGAGTATATAAGAAGTATATATTTTTCTGTATTCCTAAAATGTTTGTACTAGCCATTGCCTGGAGCAGAGTATATAAGAAGTATATATTTTTCTGTATTCCTAAAATGTTTGTGCGCTGACGGAGGAAGACTCAACATGGCCTGCGGTTGCCAGAGAGGATGCAGTTGCCCTGCTTGCTTCTACTTATTTTTCTTCTTCCTATCTGTATAATTAATTTAAACAATTATTAATCATATTTATTTCAGTTATAATTAAATACTACTCACCTAGTGTGCTCATGGTTATAAGAACTCATATGCTTCAGTTTGCCCTAACTATTTATTAGGAAATAATATTATAATATAAATATACTATAAATATTTACTACGTCATGAAGGCAGAAATGATATTGACCAACGTAATAGTATTGCTGGAATGCCAATCACTATTCAAATAAGATTGATTTCAGCTAGAATATTGATAATTTAATTTTACTTGTATTAATTCGATTATATTGAGCAGAGGGGTCAGGGTAGGCGTTACTCGTATGGTGTGGTATATAAAAGAAAAGCCGAGCCTCCCGTTGCGTTCCTTGTCTTTGTTTCTATTTTATTCACGAAAGCTACACACGTCAACAGAATAACGTCAATGGAAGAGGAGTAAATATATATGCCTGCTTTATTTGTTATAGTGAATGGCTTTTAAAATGTACCCACAACTTTCTGCTCCGATTCTGGTATTCTGAACTGCAGCCTCTGGGCCTCCCTGCCCCCCACCCTATTAGTTCTGCCGACACTTGATTCCTGCTAACCTAGACTTCTCGCAACAATGCAACCCGCCATTGAATTATACAGGGTGTTTCAGAATTAAGTAACCGTTTTAATTTGTTAATAAATAAAAAACTAAGAACGTTATGAAGTTGAAACTTGTTTTATTTAAAAGAAGAACATTTTTATGGTAATATTGTATCCTAGTTTTTAAATATAATATCTTTTAAAAGCCTACCACAATTGTTTTGACAAAATAGGGCTCTTCTCTTCGTTGCTTTCATAACCTTCACTCTTCAGTAGTGTTTCTGACGAGAGTGCAAATTTTTGATATCCGCAAATTTTCGATAAAGATATTTAAATGTGTTTTTTGAAGGACCCTTGTTTTGAAATGGATCCTGTAATCACGTTGAACTTCTGTTATTGACATCGTTATTGACTGTAGCGATAATTTTTGTTCTTTCTTCTTTGCTGTAGCGAATCATGATGAAAATTTAAGGCTTGATAATTAAACACAAATTTGGCAAGCTATACAGGATAATGACGTAACTATGATACAATATTACCATGAAAATGTTGTTCTTTTAAATAAAACAAGTTTCAACTTCATAACGTTCTTAGTTTTTTTATTTATTAACAAATTAAAAGGGTTACTTAATTCTGAAACACCCTGTATTAATAATTGAAGTTTTGAGTAGAGGGCGCGGTTGATGTGCACTGGATCAGAGATCAGGGGGGGGCAACCCAAACTATCCGCTGCATAACCCGGCGGTGATCGCCATGGATTGTACCTGAGATTTGCAGACAAATTCTCAAGCCGATTATGCAACAGCTTCAACTATTTATGCAGGATTTTATAGCATGAAAACATTCCTTATACCTGCTATTATAATATTGAAACGATCTGGCAGATTGTCAAGCCACACAAGTCGGTCCAATAATAAATCTTACATCGAGTTAAGACTCGTGCGAGTCCCATAAATTAATTTTCATTTCCATTTACAATACCAGTACAAAATTAACATCTATCCAGTCATCCATCATCGTTGGTGAAATATTATTTATTAGGTTTCAATATTAAAGAAATTATCGATATCATCTTCCGTTATGATGAATGAGAGAACATGAGTCGTTATTCAGAAATGTTTTACTACGTAAAATGTATACTAATTCAAGAACAGTTAATTATTATCTACCATTGATATTCACAATATCAAATATTATTATTTCATGGTAACTAAAGTAAAAAATTCATTCTGTTTCCACGTAAACAAAATCTCCCCAAGCGCACCGTATACCAAATCACTTAAATAACAGAGAATGATAAGCCAATGGTACAACTGACTTAGCTTATGGATAACTCCTCATGATTAAAATGTTTATTCAAGTTATAAAACATTCACAAGTGAAAGCATCGCCCAGGTCGTGACTTACTTCAGTTATAAATCGCCGGATGACGGGCATTGCTGGACTTGTTTTTATTTATTTATATTTCACAAGCTGAGGTTTGAAAAGAAGAAATTATTTTCAAGGGAACAAATGATGATATAGTTCAAATGTATGTATCGTTTCACTGTGCAGGAAAATAGAAATAATGCTTACTGTACGAATGTTTATGAGTTCCATCTCACTTCATATGACTAACGTGTGGATAAATGTTTAAATTATATTTCTAAATAAAAATAGTCGATCGTAAATTTCATACTAAAGGAGCTTAGAAAATACAAGCGTTAATAATAATTATGATAAAGAGGCTTACAAATGATTGGGGAATTTTAGTTAAGAGAAAACGTTTCATGGAGAAACTCAAGTATATGCGAGGCACGAATTTCATGGCCTGAGGTAAATGCACGGAACTTTAAGTTCAGAATTGTGCTTCATATCGCTATTCTAGTCTTTTATTTTATCACTCATGAAACATTGCGTGATTTGTAATTGAGAGGCGGTCTTGTTTGTAGGAAAACAACGAATATTCCATCATAAGTAGATCAATTTCTTTCAGTTACGATACTTACTTCAAGCCAAGTGGAATGTCCTCATCAGAAATGAAAACAATAGTTTTGCCCGTGAATTGCATAATTTATAAGCTCCTTGCAGTATTAGGAGAATAAATTCTCTTGAAATCATTGTTTATGAAGTGACTGGATGCTACACGCGTCAGGCGCTGCAGGTCGGGCGCAGTTATGCGTTGCTGTTGAACAGCGCAGCCTCGCGTAGCTGTGATACCGACCGAGCTGACCAAGCAAGCAAGCAAGCATTCATTCAAACGTACGTAATATTAATAAATGAATAAACAAATTATTGGATTGAATTCATGTTATTATATGTTATATATAAATAAACGTCTACATTAATTTTTTGAGCAAATGAACGTCTATATATTTTTTAATATGCATATATTAATTACATTATTATTGTTTGGATGTTAGGAAATTAGCTAAATCCATTGACAAGCAGGTTCTTTCCGTTTGTGCATCATTGAAATAATTATAATTGTAACACTAATAAAAATCCTTCTATGATATTGAGCTATATGAATTAAAAAATGTCTGGTCTAATAAGTATAAATCATCAAAAGTAAGTAAAAGATTTTCACAATTTCTCTTTATCTAATTGATGATTTTTTGTTCTCGAACCCAAAGATTGTAGAACATTCTCTTCACACAGCCTGTGTATACAATTAAACGTCACACAGCCTGTGTATACAACTAAAGGTATACATACATATTTAAGCCAGAGTGACGTCAGAGTGATGCCATAGGAAGGCCAGCGTTAATAAGTTTCTTAGTGATTATATAATAAACATAAACGTATAAACATAAACGTCACACAGCCGAATTATACTAGCAAACGTCACACAGCGTGAAGACAGCGCCTTGCCATAGTAGCGACAAAGTTATGCCAGGTGTTTTAGAGTGCGGAGCGGCCGCTTCATTATGGAATTACGTCGCACATGTAACAAATGGTGGCTTCTTAAGGACATGCGGCGGATCACGCAACAATGATAAATAAGCAAACATTATTGGCGAAGTCATATCGGTGATGAATCAAAACTAAAACGACCAATTTCACGATTCCTATAGCAAGCCCTATAGCAATTTGTCTAACGAAACGATGCTGTGTTTCGTGAAGCAGTGCATTGTTGTGTCTGTCGAAACGATGCTGTGTTTCGCGAAGCAGAATATTTTTTATCTCCTCGTTTCATGACACCACGTTCATTGAGAGGAGCCGTTGTACCTTTGCGATAAACGACGCAAAAACCAAATCACTATATACGTTTTTGTGATGTATAATAAAACAGCGTTGTAATCAACGAGTCGAAACTAAATACAATGGAGATTTTAAGGCTTAAAATTTTGTATGTTAAGATCTTTAATAGATTTTTTCATCGGAGAGAATCCTTATATATATTTTATATCGGAGAGAATCAAAATATATCAAATAAGTATACAATAATCTATTCGTAGTCGTTGAAATCCGTATAAACTTGAACTGTAATATCAGTCCAGACTGCAACATCATCAGCGAAAACAAGCAATATGGCGGCACTCGTTCAACAGTGTAATGAACTCGAGGTTCGAAACCTGTTATGGTAACGAAGTTCACTAATAAAGGCATCATGAAGGCCTTGTCAAGCAGAGTGTTACATCCATGGAGTGGATGAGGATGCGTCGACGACGTAGTTAGCTAGGAAATGCAAAATTTATTGCCGGGAATTCACTGTATTTAGCTAGGGAATGTTAGAGTCATAATTGGGAACTCGCTGTATTAATCTTGGAAAATTGGGCAATTGTCAGAGACTCACTCCATTTAGCTAGGGGATACAGGGCCACAGCGAGTGTAGCATATAACGTTTCCTGTATTCTTAATAACTAGCCGCTAAGAAGAAGCACGTTTTAGAAGTCGTGCTCCGTACGCCTTCGTTCCTGTTTCATGTTCATTATGTTGGTTCCAATAAAGCCTGTTCCTGTGCTGCCGTGTAATCTTCCCACCTTTCACGCGCGTAACTTCATACATTACACTGGCGACGAGTAATTCGACTGGAGAAGATAAAACGGCACAATGGCACCTTATATTGGGACTATGGCAGAATTCGATCCCGAAAAGGACGAATTTGAAGTGTATATAGCACGCATGAAGTTGTTCTTCACTGCAAATGCGGTGTCAGAGGCTAAAAAAGCTTCCGTGTTTTTGACACTAGTTGGAGGGAGGACCTACTCAGTTCTTCGTGATTTGCTTCATCCAGAAGATCCCGGTGAGCAGTCATTTGAGGTATTGGCAGCTAGACTGTTGGAACAGTACGCGCCTAAACGTAACAAAATTGCAGAACGTTTTAAATTTCATAGATGCAAGCAATTGCCTGATCAAACGGTCTCGGCGTATGTTTCTCAGCTTAAGAAGTGTGCCAGTACATGCGACTACGGGACTTTTCTAGAAGAATCGCTTAGAGACAAGTTCATTGAAGGTCTCAAAGAGGCAACGCTTCAACGAGAACTGTTGAAAAAATCCGACGTAACCTTCAAGACAGCAGTTGAATTCGCCCTTGCTTACGAATTAACAGTGAAAACTTCCGATGAAATGCAAGTGTCCGGTGATCTTCTATCACCATCTAGGTTATAATACGTCACCATCTAATAGCTTGTTCTGTACCCACATGGTAGAGTCACGCCTAGTGACGTCATCCCTGTTAAGGACTATTTATAGCCAGAGCAGTGCATCGCTCGTCAGTCGCAGCGGTACTGCCTAGCTGTCATCTTGCTAGCCGCTCCTCCGGCACATACTTGTGCTGTACCTGTCAATCCCCGTCCTTCTGTACTCACCGAGCCAGTTTATTATTATAATAGTTCTAGCGTTAATCGTGTTTCACTTGTCCTGCCTTAGTCATACTTGGAACAATAGTACCCAGACCCTCAGTACAAATCCATCAGGTGGTCGCAGAAATAGACGCCTGACAGTGGCGCCGAACAGTCCTTCAGTTAATTGTTTCTAAGTGAAAGTGACTTTTGAGTGGCAGTGACACAGAATTTGGTGACAGTATAAATACTGAACCTAAGCAACGGCCGGTTTGAGAACGTAAAAGTGCCTGTGCGTTATCCTGACAGTAATGTGCAGTGATATAAAACTAAACATGGTGGACAAAGCTC
>NW_025933046.1:0-2099 GCF_000764305.2 Hyalella azteca
CAGGTTCCTCCTTGATGGATACTTCTTTAGTTTCATCCTCAGGTTCCTCCTTGATGAAGATAGCAGGAACTTTGAGGACTGGTGGAGGGTCAACCTCTTCCAAGGCTGGAAATATGTACATTGGTGTACTGGCACCACTGGGCCATGGAGCAAGATATCTCACAGTAAATATAATTATAATAATGTGAGCTTTAGACAAAAATCTAATATCACTCAGATGAGTGCGACTAATGAGGTGGCATTTTACCGCATAATGTTTTCAAATGGAAGAAATGGATGCAAATAAAAATTAAATAAGATAATTTGACATAACCTCAGTCCCTCCCCTGCATAATAACAATTGATCAGTTAGCATGGTGACAAATGAGATTTTTTAGAAATTATTTCATTCATAATTCCCTGATCTACTTCAAATTTTATTCAATATCAATGCATGATAATGTTGGTATCTGTGATACTTTATTATTCCGCTAATGGGATTCACTCAGAATTAATTCATTCAGAAAGAAAAAGTCTAAAAAACTCTCTACTTGGCCATTATTGATTTGTGAGGCACATGGAATCTGGCTAACCTTCAGACTTTACTTTGCTGCCACCAGGAGATGCTTGAGTGAGGCTCTGCTCAGGGCATCTGCCACTCCTGACTGCAGCATTGGAGAGTTGGTGCTGCACAACACTGCATTCTTTGGTAATGGCTGCCATCATCAAATGTGATGCTAGTTATAAATCTCTGAGGTTGAAGTTTTTAATCTATATTGTTGGCAGCAATATTTGTAACACTGAAACAGATATGAGAAAGAAAAAGTGCATTAGAGATCTAAAAGTAGGCCTTAATTCAAAGATGTGTAACAAAATTCACTAGTCCCAAGTTACTTAAGTATGCAATTGATTGCCTTATGCATGCATTAGCAATATTTTATGCAGACAACATTGCTACATTTGGATGTTGTATACCGTATATAATATAATAATAACCATCTTGAAATAGACATGAAATTCCACAGCAAAGACATCATAACCATATTTTTGGTCCAAAACATTGCTAACAATATTTTTGTATACACCTAGAAATACCGTATATATATGAAACAATATTTTTTGTTTGCACTGGTATACCTATATAAAATTGGGGGTACAGATGGACATTTTCAATTCATTAAAAATGGTAAACCTGCATAAAGGAACAAGTTCTGCCATCCAATACTAACATAAAAATATATACATTGCAAAATTGAGGTGTTACATCAAGGGGTTAAAATATCTGAGCTCTACTTTATCTTCATGTTATTAGTTATTACAACCTAATCAACTTAACATCAAGCAACACTTATTGGTCATTTTAAAATAAATGTATTCACTTAAGGGGAGCATCTGGATAAAAAAACAAAGGAATTAGGCATATTTTCTGTGTTTTCATCTCAATTTGTAGGGAGAATTATTACAAAGCAGCTGCAACAAACCGCGATGAGGTAGCTTGCATGGTTCTTTCATTAGGCCATTTTAAACTTGTATAACCACATCATTTCATAATGATTGTTTATAAATATTTCTTTATTTAAATACAGTTTTATAGATCAGTATTCATGATAATTGAAATTTGTTTGAACTAACATTTGAAGGCTGCAATCAAGACAATTTCAATGAAACAACAATCATGGATGTACATGCAATATTTTTGCATAAGGCTGTTTTAAACTTTTATATGATGACCATTTTATGACAATTTTTATATATTTATGTTTAATACCTTAAAATGGGGTAACTTAGACTCTCGGGGTAACTTAGACCACTTTTAGTTTTTTTAACAAAAACCCCCAAAACTCAAAAACTATTTGACATAGAAAAATTTTGTCAATGGGCATTGAAGGCCTAATACTGAGGCTATGTAGCACAATAGAAAGATAAGAAATTATGCATATCTAATAGGTTAAAAAATTAAAAATGTGACCCACGAAAAAGAGCTATTATTTAATGCCTGTCATAGAACCCCCTCCAATTTTTTTATTTTTAAGTAAAATAACTCCAGGTTTTGGTGCATTGTAGTAGAACTCTTCTAGTTACATATGGAAATGACAAATTTGAGGAAAATGTCATAGTTT
>NW_025933047.1:0-16922 GCF_000764305.2 Hyalella azteca
TCATAGATATATAATACAAATATCTATTGTCCAATGATTCGCATCCGAGCCATAGCTATACTGCACACAACTGTAAAATCTGCGTAAAAGAAAAAAATGGTTGTATCGCCAACTAATATATTCTTTAATCACGACGTTCACACATAACTGCTCATGACTTGCCTCACAAAAATACGCATATATGCACATTTGCTGCTCCTATACTACATTTAGTTCATTTCAAGAGAATATTGTATATGATGATGTTTTGTATATCCTAATGTAGAAATTCTGCAAAAACGCAACAACTGAAAATTTGCCAATGAAACTTGCACGTAATTGTGGTGTTGAACATGCAAATTACCATAAGCTCATCCAAGCATACGCGTAAAAATTGCAAACTCACCACGTAAAATGACTCCCGCCTGGTGATAAACTCGAAGGCGACAATGAAACTGTTCAATCTATTGAAATATCAATCGATTTAACTTCAATCGAAAGCAAATCTACGTGATTCTCAGGATACTAACGCGTTCAGGGAAATGAATACAATTAACTGATGAACATTAACGGTTAGAAGAAGATGGCACGCGTTGCTAACTGACGAAACGCGGCGCCTGTCCGACCTCCAAGTTGTACTCGATCACAGCAAGTTTTGGAGCCATCGGCCCACTGTGGTGAGGCAACTGCAGGGAAAATCTAGGACCGTTCTTAATAATTGACCCAAAAAATGAATCGGGATTCATTTGTTGTTCAAAATAATTTCATGAAACTTTTGAAAAATAAGTTGAGCTTATACAAGCTGAAGAACTTTGTATGAAGAGAAAGGTTCATTTCACCAGTTCAACTGCATGTAACAACACGTACTGTTGCAAGTCTTGCACACGTATTAAGATGTTTGAAGCTCCTCTCTACATGTGATACAGATTCTAGTACGTTAACTACAATGAATTATTCGCTGCATGTACTGTATCGTTCATGAACTCAAATGAATTATCCCATCTTCTGTATAATAATTCAACCTTACTCTTTTAAGCTACCGTCATTTAGGGGAGCTTCTACAGTATGAATTATCTCCTGAACTAAATGACCGATCGTCCTGAAACTTAGTTAATTTTCCGAAAATGATATAATAAAACGTGAAACACATAGAAAGCGGCAAAAAAGGGGCCTCTTGTGAATCTATCTCCTCCTATAATTTTCGTTCTACAGTATCGATAGACATATCATTCGCTTTGTAAAGATAATATCTATTGACTCCGGAACCTCTTTTTAGCGCATTTTCTCATTTATGGAAAAAAGCGCTATTGTGTTCGTCATGTCCGTCCGTCTGTCCGTCCGTCTGTCAGTGACTTCACATTTTCGTCGATTTTGAGAAAATTCGCTGTCACTCACTGCAGTGAGTACCGAGTTATATTTTTTATATTTTTTATTTTATATTTTTTTCCTATACTATTTTCTAAACTATTTTCTATTTTCCTCATTTATTGTTCCCCTTCGCCCCTAATTTTTTCAGTATATACTTCAAATCATTTACAAATCTGGAAAACAGGGCTTCTAGAGTCGCTAGATCTTGTCTTAACGAATCAAATGATATGTCACTCAATGCTGTAGCTTGAAAAATCATCAGAGGAGATAGATTTATAATTAAGATGGGGTATTGTAAAATTGTTTATTTTTCTGTGGGGCCAAGGAAGTAAAATTGCTTGAAAAAAAAAGAAAAAAATGCCCGAAATTATTTCATGATACTGTAGCCCAAGCTATTCTACTGCCAATTACTCGTATTGACGATACCATCACGCGTCGTTAGACTCGTGCTCAGTTTGACTCCTATAATAAGCTATGAATATTATTTTTCTAATATTTTTATTTATGAAAATTGATCGTTTCATAAAAATTCAAGACGGCCTAACACAAAAAGTTTTGCATGTACATCCTTGGTATTAGCTTCATCGAAGGCATCCTGTTTGCAGCTGTTGTCGGGTCATTCGTTCCGTTGGTTCAATGAAACGTGGCACAAATAACAGTTAACAGGCTTTATTCAGAGAACATTAACAAGCAGAGTTACACAGATAAAGAGTGTTCGGGCGGCACGACCAGCATGACGTGGTTAAAAGGTCCGCACACGTGTAACACTTCTAAAAGACTGCCGGATCAACCCGCCACTGACTGACAACACATATCTTCACAGCGAGAAATACGCTAAATTAAAACACGAGAAAATATGACAAAACCTAATTCATTAATGAAGAATTACTTTAATTACCGAAATCATATTAAGATAGAATGCTAGCGTGAGACAGGCGAACTCACAATAGTACAATATACAAATGATAAAAATTACACCCTACAACACACTCCCCCACCAGTCTCGTCTCACGCGACTTGCTGGAAAAAAAAAGTTCAGGGACTAAATTTTTATTCATTCTTATTACAAACTTATCTTTAGATCCCAAGTTACCGGCCGTGTGGAACAACTTAAAGCCTGTAACGAACAAAACTCAGAACTTTGCACAAAGCGTTAACTCTGAATTCGCATAGTTACATCTCTATTGTCGAACGAGAGCAAACAATTTGCAATTTAACGCGAATAATGATCTATCAATGCTGTGTTTTACACAAAAACTTGTAAATCTTTTCGTGGAATTCTCAATTTATAAAAGCTCTAAACGGCCTTACGCAAAAAGTATCGCGTGTCTTCATAGTTCCTTGGTTGTTGCTCTGTTGAACGCGGCTTGTATGTAGCTTTCAAACGAGTACAAACACTTTGAAATTAACGCGTATAATGATCTGTAATTACAGATTTAATTTAACGATAAATCTCGAACTATTACGTGTACGTACAATGTTAAATAAGTCAAGACAAAAGAGCGTGAAAGTTACCTTCTCCCGTAAACGCGCTACGCTCTATCATAGAAAAACTTTATTTATAGAATACCTTATATTTTTATGCTCTAATCTCCAATATTAGTCACTAGTTTTCATATAAAATTTAACTGAATAAATCAGAAATCGCAATATTATGATGGTTTACTCAATTATTTTACGCCTGCTGGGTATTTTGTCAACCATGTGTTTTTAACCATCAGAAATTATTATAGTAATCGAATCCGTTCTCAAACATCGATATGGATTTTCAAAATGAGAGCAACATGATCGGTTTCAAGTTAAGATGCTGCAATTTAATTTTTTTCATGTCATTTTCTGACAACACACACAGAGTTTTATAGCAATGAAAACAGTATTCACAATTAAAATACTCGTGTGTCTAAAACGATACTAATACGTTTAGTAGAACGTGACCGTTCATGACAAAAGCCGTTTTCAGGCGGCCACCTGAAACTACCTCATTTGTGTCGAAGATTCGGGTGCGACCGTCCACTGTTCCGGTCTATATTCATGACTATATTCAACTATATGATTTGATATGCATATATAGTCATAAGTGAGTGATTTTTAGGTTAAGTTGTTAGAAGCAGCACTGTGCACCTTGATCATGTGCTTGAGTGACATTTTCATACAGTCTCACCTGATTTTCAGCTGCAACCTGTTCACGTATTAGGGAAACTTTTATCTTCATCCTGGTTCCAACTTAGCCACATAAACTCAATCGTGCATTCTTTGAGCTACTGCGAACTAAGCGTCAGCGGTTTCCGGCCTGACGTCTTGCCTGACGTCTGTCGCCTTGCCTGACGTCTGTCTCCTGCACGGGACCAGCCCTGGGACTAGCGTGCGCCCTAGGTCATGGAGGTGATCTGTGTGATTTGTCACAGTTTAGAGCCCATGATTGGGGTGTGTGTGCTGCTGTCTAATAAATCCTAAAAGTACTTACCATCCGCATTAATACCCGTAAAACTATTACCTAATAACTAAAACTATGATCTTATAACTAAAACTATTACTAAATAACTATAACTATTACTGAATCACTATAACTATAACTATTACTTTAAACCCATAACTGAAACGAAAAGTGAAATCTCTGTCGTATTCCCCCAGCTTCCCAATCTTCGGACTGCACGGGTGCGACACCGACCTCATTCGAGCGGGGGCCAAAATCTGTCTCCAAGCTTCAATATTTTTGTGCCAGTTTTTTGCTCCTTATTAAATATATATCTTGTATTTTCGACTAGTTCGAATTATTTGTTTTTCTTGGCCTTTCGCGTTTTCGTTATCGTGCGAGTGTCTCTTTTCGGAATCCTATTTAATGTTTCTCACAGGGAAGAAAGCTAGAACTTGAAAACATAACAACAAACTGTGAAGCGTGAAGCATTCTGCAATTGAATTTATTGCAATGTAATAAATTTATGTAATAACCTGAAAATTGTTAGCGAAACTGATTTTCCTATAGCCTGTCCTGGAATTCCGTCAACATAAAAAACGGGATAAGAAAATCTCGATTGCAAGGGAGACTACTTTCTTGTGAGGGCTGCACGTATGGCACAGTCAGGACTCTGGCGGCAGTGGCTGAGCCAGTGCTTCCCATTTGCAACTGTACAAATGGGCGAGACACTCTGGAAAGTCCCTGTAAATGTCCATAAAAAAAACAGTTTGAGACGCTCAAGCGTGTTTTAGTTATAATATATAATAACTGGATAACTTTAACGCATTTTCCGAAGAAAAACTCATTTCATTCAACAGGGTAAATTTTTTTAAATGCGCCTATTGGATCGTTATTGGAACTCTGGAAAGTTATTGGATCAATTGCTCGAAACATGCGATCTTCAAACTATAACTCCCTTTGTTTTTCTTTAATCTGAATAGTGGCACGGCAATTTCCTTGCATGTGTTCGACTTCGATCGAAGGCTGAGAAAAAATCTTGTATGAGAAAATTACTCAAAAATAATTTGAAAGTTTGCTGCATGTTCCAAATGTAAATAATAAAGCTATGCCAATAACCTAATGTTGGTAATGTAGATTCGCTGTACATGCATTAATCTGATTTTGTTGTGTCAAACAGTCATAGGTTCTTCATCGGTGCAACAGGAATAGTTTAGTTGGTGCTCAATTTTGTGAAACCAACTGCCTGTTTGCCTGTTCAGTCAAGCGGGATCGATTAACGCTCGAATTTTGCATGGCAGGCATTAAAATTGCCTGTCATTACGATTTTCTAATTTTTGTGCCCTAACGGGTTAATAGTAGTGATATAAGTAGCGGGTAGAATCGTGATGATGGTTGGATCAGCATTACCTGTGAACAGCTTTACCTGATAATCATTTCAAAGCTTTTGCAAAAAAGCAATGTGTAAAATATTTCCCAGACTCTTGAAATGGTCTCTTTCCAGACTCTTCCTCCCAGAATGGAGGAAGACATGCGTTTCATGCGCATGTCTTCCTCGAGTTGGACGTTGATTGTCTGTCTAGTACTAATTTCCCTTCAGATGGTCACCTTAAACCTTAGCGACGCCAAGCTCCAGTTAAATTGAATACCAATTGATAAAATTTCGCATGCACCCAAGGAGCGAATCAGCGCACCACAGCGAAGGTAGGGTAGCCCTGCTCTGCTATTCTGTGCAGCCCTGCGCCGAGCCCCACACTCCCGTCTGGCGATGAACTCGAAGGCGACGATGAAACTGTTCAATCCATTGAACTATTCTAACAGCAAATATACGTGATTCTAATGCATTCAGGTTCGCTAAAAATGAACGAGGGAAATATTAAAAATTAATGATGTTCTTAGGGATGAAAATAAAGCAAAAAGAAATGAATGATGAAAATCTTCATCATAGTTGCAGGCTCGTATTTCTCAATGAAGTTGACCAATAATTGTGCTGCAGTTGCTGCGCAACTCGAGGCTCCGGGTGCGGTGAACACAGTCAGCAGATAAAGAGCGCTTCATCTTCCTCGGGTTGGACATTAACAGTCTAAATATCTTATGATATAATATTGTCAATAGAAAAATATTAACACGCAATTTTTGTCACTGGATTAAGTTATTCCGGTCATTCAGGTATATATGAATCAGCAAGAAAAAGTTATTTGATAGGGTAATTCGAGTAATTGTAGAATCGGATTGAAACTATATTCGAATCAATTGTTCCAAATTCCGTCAATTTCACCTGGACAATTTCTGCATTTGAAGTCAAAAATGAATAAATTGCGTTATTTTACCCTCGAAAAGCTTATAGAATTGGCGTTTTCCGAGTTTGCGCTCAGGAGAAGCTGTTGAGCATAAGTGCCCGGCAGTAATTGGCCGCACCAATTTTATAATTTTACATGAGGCCATGTCGGTCGTAAATTTCTTATTTATTTGAGATTCAATTTGCAGCAGGTCACAATATTTATCAGAATAGCACTTTCGTCCCCAATTACTGGGCACTTCAAAAAGTTAGACCTAAACTTAAGGCTTTCGATGCGGCCAAGTAGTCAAAGATTCATTGATTGATTCCATTTATTGGTACACGCTTCACTTCAAATAAAGTATTCCATTATTTCGCGCAGAAAAACTTTGAAAGCCCAAATTTTATCGTATTTTCAAGGCTTGTATGCAGTTTTCAAACGATTGCTAAAACTTTGCAATTAATGCGAATAATGATCAAAATTACGAATTTAATTCATGACATCTATTTAATGAATAAATATAAAATATCTACTATATTCTACATCGAAGCAGCTTCATCGAAGAACCATGAGGCCTGCGTGCTCGTGGTTACTTGTAAATTATTATCGCTTACTTATAAAATTCCTCTTATAATCAGTTATTAACAATCAACATTTAATATCTTATTCCTAATGGCGTCTGTCTCAAATAAATAAATTTCTACTGAATACTTTAGAAATTAGAATATTTTATTGGCAAATTCAATTATCTTAAACTTGCTGTGAGTGTCATCAACTCACACGATTTTAACCTGCAATAAATTATTATTACCATCGAATTCTTTCTCAAACATCGATATGGATCTTCAAAATGAGAGCTGCATGATAGGTTTCAAGTAAAGACGCTGCAATTTACATCTTTTGTGTCATTTCCTGACAACACACTGAGTTTTATAGCAATGAAAATAAAATCAACGATTAAAGGACTTATGCGACAGTCGCGTATCGGAATCCTATTAAATGTTTTTCACAAGAAATAAACCTAGAAGTTAGAAACACGACAACAAGCAATGAAGAATGAAGCATTTGGAAGTGAATTTATTGGAAGATGTAATAGCCTGGAAATTGTTAGCTGAAATGATTTTCCTATAGCCTATCCTCGAAATCAGCGAAAACAGAAAAATGGGACAATAAAATCTCGATTGAAAGGGAGACTACTAACTTGTGAGGGCTGCGTAGTCAGACAAGATACTGCGTAGTCAGCCAGTCCTGACGCGTAGTCAGGACTCTGGAGGCTGTGGCTGAGCCAACGCTTCCCATTTGTGATTGTACAAATAGGCGAGACACTCTGGAAAATTTCTGTAAATGTCCACCAAGTTTTAGACACTCAAGAGTGCTTTACTTAATAACTGAATATACACACATAACATAACATAGCGATGTTGGCGCTGCAGTGTAGGCCTGATGTGGCCTGTCGCCGATTCTTTTCCTTTTCGTGCCTTGTTCACAGAAGATCTAATATCGTGTTATTTGCCCGGATCTTTTCATGACTGGCGATAGTTTGAAGTAGCTACTAGACTTCCACGGGTTCGATAAGGAGCTAGGCATTTCAAATCTGAACATATATTTTTCCATAGCTTTATCTAGTCTGTTCTTGAACGCGTTCATACTTGGAGCGCCAACGATGTCACGTCGGATGGCAGGACGGCACACGTCGGACGGCAGGACGGCACACGTCGGATGACAAGACGGCACACGTCGGAGGACAAGACGGCACACGTCGGAGGACAAGACGGCACGCGTCGGAGGACAAAACGTAGGATGACAGACGTCGGACAAAGTGCTGACAAGTCCAATACTAGAAGGCGTATGGTTAAACTTCAACAGGGATATTAATGAATTATCAAACATACGTGAACAGGTTGCTATCTGTTTGGCTGTAAATGAAAGGAGACCACATGAACTGTCACGACCAGACCCATGATCAAATCGTAACGTGCTGCTCCCATCAAAGAACTATTTGTATGCAAATTAACTCTAGTCTAAATTTTAATAATATTCCACTTAAATTTCACACTAAATTTCAAATATATTCACTTAAACTAAGGCCTCTAAATCAAAGGAAGCGACCGGAACCGTGACCGGCTAAGCCGACTTCAACAACACAAGTGAAGACTAAGGCGCGACCGGCAGAAATTAAGTCGGCTACGCCGCTGCATATGGTCACGTCACATGCACCTAGGTTGCATCGCTTTAGACAACGTATATGTATATTCTATGAGTGGAAAATATATCCGATTATAAATAAAAAATAACTACAATTATTATAGTAATAATAAGAATAATAGTATGGTAATAATATGGGATTAACGTTTTACGTTATGCTGTCATATCGATGACTTTCAATTGAATTGTTAATGGAATTCAGGATGAATTTGTATCTTAGATCTTGATTGACGTGCGCACTTGTTTTCATTTCAAAAGTTATGACAAATTTTTGTTTTATACATTAATCGCGTGGGAAGGCAAGTTGGAACCCAAACCCATGCAATCCGACACACGAACATTTATTGCAACACTGAGAATGTTTACAAACATTTGTATGATGATGCAAGTACATGGAGCTAATATTAAATTGAGGGATGTAATTTACATGTATATTAAATAAATGTGTTCAATATTGAATGATTGCACAGTTGGCCCCTAACTACCTCGGCGGTTGAGGAAGATTCGTTTTAAAATAAAAACAAAACAACACCGACGGAAAGAACCCTCCTGGGGTTATGTATAGGGTTGAAAGGGCCAGGTTGTCTCTGAGACTGATTAAGTTTGGGGTTAATGGGCTCAAGTGGGTGTGGATTTTGGAGGGATAATCCTTAATCCCTATAAATGGGTAATCCTCGCGAAATTTCCCCATGGCTCTTACCATCTAGTGTATTGATAGTGTTTCTTTGCAGTTTCCCTTAAAGATGAAATTGCGAGGTTCCAACAACACGAAGATGTCCTCGGTGAGCGCACTTGCTAAATACCATCAAACACTCACAACAAATTATTGGCTCAATGTACAAATAGCGATGCACTTTTGCCCATTGTGAGTCATCCTGACCCAGTTCAGCCAGGCAACAAATGCGTATCAGTGCTACGTACGCTGCCTGCTCGTGCTGAGGGTATGAAAGTGGGGCAATATTTGGACAATGTGTTCCATTAACTTCTTTGAGTGTTGCTGAGGCCACATACAATTTCCAATACAAATTATTGTCGCTAGGTTGACTAGTCACACTCTAGGACTAGTGTGACTAGGTTGACTAGTCACACTCTAGAACTAGTGTGACTAGGTTGACTAGTCACGCTCTAGGACTAGTGTGAATAGGTTCACTAGTCACACTCTAGGACTAGTGTGACTAGGTTGACTAGTCACGCTCTAGGACTAGTGTGAATAGGTTCACTAGTCACACTCTAGGACTAGTGTGACTAGGTTCACTAGTCACACTCTAGGACTAGTGTGACTAGGTTCATTATAGTATAGGCTAGAGTGGGACTTTTCAAATCCTGCCCATAAGCCATACTTTACAGCCTGGGTCCCCAGTCGCATGTGAAAAATATCTAATTTTTCATACAACAAAGCTTTCCGCAATTTTTAGAACCGCAAGATTCCTGCTAGCTAAAATATCTCTGTTCTATTTAAAAAATTTATAGTGAACTCGCACAATTTAAGACTGGAACATGAAACTATTTTCTAAATTTATTTGAAATATTGGCTTTTGGAGCAGCAGGTCAAGGTTTACAGTCTTCAAGAAAGCATATTTTCCTATAACCGGTAGTTAAGAATTATGTTAGGATGGTATAATATATTGTTGGCATATTGTCCTGAGAGCGCCGTTGATGTCCCGGCACTCGTCGCGCGTGAAGCAATTTGGTGCACATCATAAACTGACCGTCATGAAGGAGGCTTTAAACGAAACAGCTACGTTCTCATTCATCAAAAGATTAGTGTTTATATCATTCACATAACAACAACGATGAGAGTCCAATTTTCACATGTTCGGCACTAGAAAAGTTTATCTAAATTAGAATGCAGTTGAAATATGTTCATTAACGAAATTGAATTTTAAGCAATTTCGGATGCACCACACTACATATTGCCACATGCTGAGGCACGTACGCATCAGCAGGTCGCATACGTGCACGTGAGGGAAGCGTTACCTCACCTCCCTTGACGTCATCCCTTCTTATCTTGAAGACAAGTAGGGGATCAAATATAATTATTTTTAATATACACAACATAAATACTAGTTCAGAAATAAGTTGATCCCGACCCGTAACTACCTGAGCACTACATTTAATGTTGAAGCATTAGAAATTTTCTCTTTTAATTATTTCATGAAATATGTTGGAGCAGAGCATCTTTCTGAACTGCACTTGACTTTTATTACCATTGCCAATAGCACACAACATGGAGCTTATATGATTAACATAACATCAACGATGAATCCCTGGCAGTGCAAGTCCAATTTAATGATGTTGCGCACCTGAAATCTTTCTCTAAATTAGAGTTGTTGTCGTTGAAATACGTTCATTAACGAAATTAAGGTCGAAACAATTTCGGATGCACCACAATACATATTCCCACATCCTGAGGCGTGTGCACAAGTATTATTCTTAATATTAACCTATACCTTACCACTTTTCTCATCACTTAGGCATCACTCGACGTATTAATTTACTATATAAAATTATTCTCTTTATTCAATGCCGGAATAATTTGATTCCTATACATAACTACTGAGTACTACATTCGAAGTTGAAGTATTAGAAAACGCTTGTATCTCTAACTAAACTAATTTTGCCCAACAACATCAAAACTTCATAGCCGTCAGCTAGATTCTGTATCATGAATATGCATAGCTGACAATCAATGAATCATTTAATTTCACCACGCGTTATCGTCCACAATGCGTTATCGTCCACAATGCGTTATCGTCCACTAATCGTTATCGTCCACAATGCGTTATCGGACACTAATCGTTATCGTTCTTCATGCGTCAACTCTACCATGCGTTTTCATTCACCATGCGTTATTGTTCACTCGGCGTATCGTCTTTCATGCAATTAATTCAGCATTGAGTTATCTCAAATATACATCCCACGAAAATCTCAGACACGTTTTTATATTATGTGTGTAAATGTTTATGTGCAGAACGAATAAACATCTTAATTATCAAACTGTGAACACACTTGATATTTTCCATTGCTTATACACCGCAGTTACTGTGTTACCTGATACCGAGATCGACAGCAACGATGAATATGCATCAAATAGTGATTTTTCTGATGTTGTCCACGCTGTTAAAGTTAAGTTTATACTGTTCCATTCTAGTATTAAGAATATACAAAGTAATGATTTTGCATTAAGATGCATGAAACAAAGGATGGCAAATAATGTACATGTAAGCGAGTGGAAGAGAACGTGCATAAATCAATTTAAGAGATATAAATCTTCGTTAAAAGTTGTTTTAGGATAATAGTTAAATCTGTAAAAAAATTCATTGTGCCAGTTATGCCACTTATGTTAATGGTCGACATTGTTTACAAGGTGCATACGCAGTTAGCGCAAGTAGGTAGCAGGAAAATACTGAAAGCCGTGGAACAACATTTCTGGCATCCCGCTATAGAATCGATTGTCCGCGACGTACGTGTGCGCGAGTTGCGTGCNCGCCAACGCTCAAAATCGAAGCCTCACACCCATTCGATCTTGTCGCTCTGGACCTGTTGCAATTTTCTCGTTCACGTAGAGGTAATGTAGCATTATTAGTTGCGATTGACCATTTCTCTAAGTTTTTAGTTGCTGTGCCAATTAAGAATAAAACTGCGGAAACCGTAGCAGCCGCACTATGCGATAGTGTTTTGCCGAGCATGTTAAGAATCCCAACTAGAATTTTAACAGACAATGGTCCCGAGTTTTAATATTACGCACATTTAATATTACGCACATTTAATATTACGCACATTTATTCGACGCGCGACAGGGCTTCATCGAACGGCTGCGCAGAGCGAAGTAATCAAACCGTAATTCAGATGCTGAAAGCCGTAGTTAATGATGATAAGTTAGACTGGGATAGCAAAATTAGTAAAGTGCTGCTCACGTATAATAATACGTTTCACACACAGATACGCAATAGCCCGGCGCAATTTTTGCTAAGCAAGACGCATGAAATGAGAGGTGCACTGCCAGTCAGCGCGCAAACTATGAATACTTGGAAGGAAGGGCATAAAAATTTTAGTTCGTTTAGTATAGGGCAGAAAGTAGCACATAGAATAAATAGAGTAGGTAACCAGATTAAGTTCAAGCTAGAGCCTAAATTTGAGGGACCATGTAGAGTAATTAAGAGGCAATCGAACGGAGTTACATATGAAATAGAAGACGAAGTAGGAAAGATTGCATCATGCGCAATCAAAGGCATGGAATGAGCAGCCAATATATGGACAAAACTTTGGGAAGCGAGGAAACTAATTAAAAGGAATCGAGGTTAAACAAAACACGATTACAAGCAAGGTTTAAATCTTTTCTTTAATGAAAAATTACTAAATGGCATTAATGCCATCATCCCTAAACTTGCTCGGTACTGCCTCAAAAATTTGCGGTAGCTACTCCACTTCACGGTATGTGAAGAGGCAATGGAGTTGCGCCTTGCTTCCGCGTCTGCCCAACCCGTAAATCCTGAACAGTCAAAAACGAAACGGTGATTACAGAGATCATGAAAAAAATGCTCGGATGCTAAAAGGGCTTAGTGCGAAAAGGGTACTTTTTCCCGGCAAGGTGAGAAAAGGCTGCGCACCGCAGCAAAAGATTATCCGAGTCATTATAAAAAGGTTTACCACACGTTCGTATAAGGTCTTAAGGTCATTATTGCAATAAAGTTAATAATTCACAAATGTTATAAGGAAAAGTTGCAAAATTGATAATTACGGGCTTATTCTTTGTTCGGGTCATAAGTGAAAGGGAACAGGATTTAGCACTCATCACCGCCTACTCCGTGCCTACGAAGGTGGGGTGACGTACCTGAAGTACTAAAAAATACCTTGGTGAACGTCGGTGCGTAACTGGTCCAGCGGCTGGTACACACCCGCGCATATGTTGCCGGGGCCCAAAAACATAGTCGTAGCCAACGTGGTAACCAGAAGTGCCGGAGGAGGTCATCGTAGTGCTGACAACACCAAATCCAGCACGTGCCCAAAGCTCACATCCAAATTCCAACCGTAGTCGGGCGAGGCTTCCAAATTAAGCTTTTACTCCATGAATGCTAGACTGGTTCGAGGCTGTACATCTCGGTGGCGTATCACTGAAGATCCCACAAGGAAATGTGAACTGACGTGAAGTCAAAGTAGCACCATGGGCGTTACGCTCTAGGAGTCAAGAGTCGAACTGCTGAGGATTCTCAAAACGGGTGAAGTGAAGCAGCCCAGGCGATATTAGTTTCACCTCAATTGTACACGTTAAAACTGCATGACGCGTCACCCCAAATAGAGCACAGAGTAAGTAGTAATGAGGCTATGACCCGAAAAGCTTTACCCACTCAAAATTATCGAAAAACTAATCTTATTTTTTTGTTTAATATATTTGAGAAAGTTTTTTGAAATAACGGGCGTATCTGATGTTTCGAGAGATAGAGATGCAGAATATGATAGGAGAAATTTAGAGGACAGGGAGACACTGCAGACTAGCCTCATTCCTTATTTTGGAGACAGTAATAGTTATAGTTCTGATAGTAGTGATAGTTCTGACAGTGGCGATAGTAGTGATAATTCTGATAGTAGTGAAAATTTTGACAGTGGCGATAATAACAGTTATGATAGTGGAGGTAGTATAATACTAATAAATCGGGGAGAAGCGAGAGTAAGAATAGTGATAAGAGAAGAATTCAGAAATCAGAACCTTGGCGCAATAGGAAAACTACAAAGTATACAGATGATGTGGATGATGAGGATGATGTAGCAAGACATCAGGTGATTGACGGTGTCAGGAGTTCGACTCCAATTAATGCTCACCAAACTGTTGTTGAGAGGTTTGAAGATTTAGAAATTTTTCTTACAGAGAACGAATCGGTCATCAATACACTGCAAACATTGGAAAATTTGTCCGGACGCCAAGCACAGTTAATAGATGAGTTAGTTGAAGCAGTTGCATCCGTTCACGTTGAAGGTAGTGGAAATAAAGATCGTATATAGTGGTAGCGGTAGAGAGGTACGCATTAGCTGTGGTTCGAATACAGAACTAGGTAATGAAGCTGCTCAACAGGATAACATATCAGTACGTATAGTAGTGCACGTATCATGGGAAATATAAGCACAGATAAGTTAACTGAGAACGTACAGGACCGTGATGTAGCTCGGGCTGAGACAGTAAATGCAGTGACAGCCGAGCCTGACGATGACACGACGATGAAAAACCAGGTTCGACCAAGAGCAACCGACACACCCGTTTCGCCGGCGTGTACAGCTTTGAGAGAGTTAAAGAATTTAGTGGGAGAATCAAGGAGATTTACAGCAGAGAGGAGGCGACGAAGTCGAGAAATACGGTTCGAGACATTGCGTAGGATGAGTACAGGTAGTGCGTCAGGGGTCTCGGATACGCTGTGGCGCAGTGAAGCGTCCGACATACTCACTGAACTACCAGGACTTTAACCATCTACGCCAATTAGAGCCTTGCGTTCAAGAGGTACTGTTCCAGAGTTACCAAACGTCCAAAAGCACACCACATTTAGAGTATCGCAACGTCAGCAATCGAATGAATAAGCTGATATTTAACGTGTGAAATCATATATGACAATGCCTCTAATATACTTTCTCTATAGAGACCATCTTTAGTAACCGCTGTTGAATGAATTAGGCCGAGGAGTAACAAACTTGAATAGACCTGAAAAATGTATTATCTATATATTTGCAATAGTGTTCGACTTTTGAATGTCTAAATAAGGATGCTCATAGAAAATACGCGTCTATGTAACGTAGACTGTAATGTTGGCATACATGTAAAATATTAAACTGTTTGTCGTATGATCTGCATATATAATAATTTTAAATAATAGGTTAATAGTCAGATACGTTGCGTAAAATATAATAACATATCATGTTCTGTGATGATTGTTAAGTGTCGTATCCGACACTTGGAGGGGAACAATGTTTGAAAAAGCATTTTCCACCTGCTTCATTAAGCTAAAATATCTGGACTTGTTTTGTGTTGTAAAATTAGAAAACGGAAACTGTTGGTTGTTGGGAGAATAGCCGGAGAGTCAGTTGGAAGGAACACGTGGCGCCGAATACAGAGATTACTATAGCATCCTGATACGCTAGCCTTTTACGTGTCCAGTGTCTGAACTATTTAATCAATAAGCTATAGTCCTAAATGAACTTCCGTTGTACCGATTTGTGATCAATTGTATTAACCTACTTCGTGAATAAAGTTATTGAACTTGAACGTCTACAAGTGCCCTTTTTAAATTAGTGGTTGTAGAATCAACAGTTAAACAACGCAATGTACTAAAAAACGATCACATATATAGGCCTATATATGCGGTGCCTCAGCTGATGCGGCAGCAGACAGGCCCGACAACGTTAACTACAATGAATTATTCACTGCATTTACTGAATCGTTCATGAACTCTAATGAATTATCCTATCTTCTGTATAATAATTCAACCTTACCCTGTACGTGAAATTAATTGAAAACGTCAATAAGCGGGTCTTTTATAAATCTCCTTCTCTAATTTTCGTGTTACTAAGTCGAGAGACAGATCATTCGATTTCTAAAGATAATATTTATTGATTCCGGAACCCCTCTTTCGATTTTTTATTTCAATTTTTTACTATACTATTTTCAATACTATTTACTATACTCTTTACTAGTTTCCTCAATTATTGTTCCTCCTTTCTCAATATATAATTATAATCATGTAGAAATCAGAAAAACAAGGCTTCTAGAGTCGCTAGATCTTGTCTTTACGAATCATAAGAGGAGATTCTTAAGATGGCGTACTGTGGGAATATAAATTGTTCAGAGGAGCCAAATAAGTAAAATTGATTGGGAAAAGAAGAAAATGCCCCCAAAAAATTGCTTGATACTCTAGCCCCAGCTTCCCCATTGCCAATTACTCGTATTGAAGATACCATCGCGCAACTTTAGATTTATTTTTGCTCAGTTTGACGCGAATAAAAAGCTATAAATATTATTTTCTAATATTTTCTATTTATGCAAATCGGTCGTTTCATAAAAATTCAAGACGGCGTAAAGCAAAAAGTATTTGCAGCTTTCGAACGAGAGCAAACACTTAGCAATTAACGCGTAAAATGATCTGTAATTACAGATTTGATTAACGATATATTTTTAACTAATAGTTATACATTATTTACTTAGTCAAGGCGGCCTCACATGCAAATTAAAGAGCCATGAAGACTCTCTTGTCGCGTAAACTTGCTACGCTTCGTCATAAACTTTCCTAAAAATGTCATAGGAATACTTAACATGTTTATTTTTTAACGCAGCTGCAGTATTCGCTTTTTTTTATATAAAATTTAAGTGAATAAATCAGAAATCTAGATATTATATTGGCGTACTCAATATATCTTACGCTTGCTGTGTATTTTGCTACCCATACGATTTTAACCTGCAAGAAATCATTAAAATAATCGAATCCGTTCTCAAACACTGATATGGATTTTCAGAATGAGAGCAACGTGATCGGTTTCCAGTTAAGAAGCTGCAATTTACCATTTTTAGCGCATTTTCTCATTGATGGAAAAAAATGCACTATTGTGCTCGCCATGTCCGTCGGTCTGTCTGTCTGTCCGTCCGTCTGTCCGTGACCTCAAGTTTTCGTCGACGAGAAAATGCGCTCTCTGTCACTCAC
>NW_025933048.1:0-1653 GCF_000764305.2 Hyalella azteca
GATATGAGAGGCAACCAATTCCTTGCGTCAGCACCCATAATCTCACCCACACTCGACAACCACCTACAAACCATAGAAAGCATAGCACCCAGAATCGCACTTGGCAGCATTTAAACCACACCATCCAGCCACGTCCATTCAGAAATCAAATTCATCCGTCTGAAAGAATACCTAGATATGAGAGGCAACCAATTCCTTGCGTCAGCACTCCACAACCCCCTCAGCCTCTGCCATCACTTACAGCATTTACCTCCTACATCCAGAAAAATAGCCAACACTCCATACCACTAATATCTCACAATACTTGTGAGATATTAGTAACTCCTTACCTCCGCACACAGACACAGCCAACTTCATCAAACATATACACACAAATAACTCGGAACGCACTCTCGAATCCACCAATCAAAAATATCATAGACAACATGCCGCCAGACATCAGCCATTCAGAGCAGCAGTTAAACCGTGCAGACATGGTTCACCTCAGCAGACTGCGCTGCGGTCACCATCCATTACTATACTCCTACAAACACCGCATGGACCGCACTCACTCAGACCTATTCCCCCAATGTCAGGCACTCCCCCACACCGTCAAGCATCTTCTGCTTGAGTGCCCGGCAGCCCCCAGGCTCCAGGCCGGCATGACAGCTTTGGTGCGAGCCCGGCTCGGGTGGCGGCTTTCCAGCACAGCGCGGGTTTCCTGGCGTGACCAGGCCAGGACTCGGGGAAGATCAACAACAACGAAATTTGAAAACATTTGCAAGAAAAAACCATGGGTGAGTAATGCCGGACATTTGATATTTGACTAATTTAACAGAAGTCTAATGGGCAAATCATCATTAGTGAAGATGTCAGTGATTAATGCGATTCATTTTTGGAAACAAGAGGATAAGAATCATCTAAAATACTTTGTTTCACGTTTTTGCTCACTAATTGCAGGTTTGTGAATCCCAAGAATCTCGTACTCTCAAAAGTTTTCACTATGTTCGGACTGCGATAGAAATCAAAATTGCAGTAATGAACCAAGTTCTTAAAATACAAGCAAATAATAAATAAATATATATAAAGAAAAATAACAAAAGCGAATAATGAACAATGGCGACGCGCTTAACAAAACATCGACCATCGCATATCATTTCATTGTTTTTCCAATAGAATTATTACTCGAGTGTCTTATTTATCATACTTATTCCATAAAAAGCGAGTAGCAGTATCCAAGAAATAAATATGCAACAAACGCTGTAACGGGTTTTATAGATTTGTTCGAAAGCCTTAGTGCTTCCTCGTTAATTCGGGGGTGGGTCTGGCAAAATTGCATGATATCTATAATTAGTTGATCCCTCCTCATCCCCGGTCTACTCGAATACTCTCAGTTGCCACATGCAAGACAAGTAAAATAGTCTATATATATACACGCCAGCCTTGGATCTTCGAATTAAACTGGTGGCAAGGCCTTGAGGCTCATTTACTTCAGAAATTTTAGCGGAAACATTAATTTTGTTTGAAACAGTACAGCATGTCTACTTCTTCGTATTATGGAAAATCTTCAACGTAAGTGCGATGAGTACGTGCAGACAGCGATTTCATTTTGGAAGGCTCGAAATTGAAAGTTGGTAAGATTTGGCTAAGTTAGAGCTTTTCGTCGAGTGAGCA
>NW_025933049.1:0-3215 GCF_000764305.2 Hyalella azteca
GGTAAAGGGAGCTGCAATGGGGTAAGATGGCGCAACAACCAAGTAAAGAAGTCATTGCCATTTCTTTTGTTATTTCAGAACTAACAAGCAACTTGGAAATTTCACTGTTCAAATCTGTACTTTCTTATTTTAATCAATTTCAAAACTCCCCACAGGTCAAGAGGGAGTTGCCAGGGCCCAGAGGATTGCTGCCAGATAGAGATCAATGATAAGAGCCGTAGGCAAGGTTCAGTCAGCCAGAATGACAGCTCAAGCTTGACCAGCAAAAGAACCTCCCTTGATAAAATTCCACTCTGCATAGAACTGCACCATGCTCTCAGTCTCAGGCATGGTGAGCATGAGATTCTAGGAAATGGCTAGTCATTCAAATCGAAGTGCTCTAGTGCAATTCACAGAAGACGCATGGAGGGGGTGGAGCAGGACAGCCGCGTGCCCCAATACCAGCGGGCTATTCCATTCCATTCCAGGACGTTGATCCCCGTCAGGGACTTGCTGCCCCCCCCCAGGGTCCTACACCAGGCACGCCCTCTGGCGCCTCGCCGACAGCAGCTCCAGCACAACCATCCTGTTATTTTGCGGTACAAGCGCGCTGCCATCCCGCTTGTAATGGAGAGCGCACTCATCCTGCTCCTATTGGAACAAGCATGCTCCTATTTTTGGCCACTGCGCTCAGTTAATTACATAGGTTCATGGTCATTTAGGAGGCATTCAGAATGCCACCAATGAGGCTCTCAGTTAAGTAAAATGGGGTAAACGTGCCATATTCCGACATCGTGGGTAATTCCAACAATTCTCAATTTTTTCCTTTATATCAAGCTTTGTCTTAGTTCCACGCATGCATAGATGGTTGAAATAGTGACGTCATACTATTGAGCGCCAGATTCCCGCAAAACACTAGGTATGGCGTGAAAATGTCAAGATCCTCGGAGCGATAGTCCAAGTCAACTAGTGAGAACATCGAAACGTGTGTCAAAGTTGATAGTTGACCTTGCTCTACCAAATAGTGATAAACTGTTTGTGTAGAAAGAATATTATGGTTTGAGACTTTCAAAGAAGTCTGTGAATATATTAGGAATCCTTTAAGTATACTTGTATTTGCTGATTTCAAGTGGTAAATAAATTATTAGATGATTAAGTTAAGAGACGGTTCCAGACACAAAAACTAATTCTGAAACAGCTTGGAATTGGACACACACAGCTTGTTCCGAGCTGCATTTGAAAATTAAAATTTTCTTAGTTAAAAGCTATGTCAGTATGCTACTAAGTTAGCCTACTGTGCTAGCTTAGCCTAATACCTAGCTACACTAGCTACAATAAAGATTGCGTCTGATTGACCAAGTAAAAATACATTCTAACACAGCTTGTTTACTGTGTTTCATACAGGTCATGGTGATGGTGTACATGGCAGCAAATGGAACAGAATTGTGACAAGAGTTTTTCATATATGTCCTATCTATATGTGGCATAATGTGGGAGCAGTGCCGCCGACTCCGAGTGGATTCAGTGGAAGACTCTCAGTCTCAGGAGTCAAAACAGCACATGGTTGGTGACTTGATGGTAAAATATATTTTTCATCAAATTTTCATACAGCACATATTGAATATAATGAAAAACAATTCTCAATAGCATGTTATCATAAATATTTAACAACAAATATACACAGTCTAACACAGATTTACTTACGTATGAACAAATCAACAAGATTTCGTAGGATCGAAGCACAATACCCGCTTCTGAGCAAAGAATGTTGCCGTTCGCTATGCTTGATACACTAGATGTTAAACGTTTAAGTAGCGGGAATCCCATTGCATCTCAAAGAATTTGTCCTACTACGAATTTGAGTTGTATATTATATAAAAAAATCTACAGATCTTTTTGATGCGGATAAAATTATAAAAATCTGTTCAGTGATACATGGTACATGAACATTTTCTTCATTTAAATATTTGTTTTATTTATTGGGAGCTAGCATTCTACATATATTGAACACGTTTATCGATAATTGTCAGAAATCATGATGTTAATGTATTAATTTATTTGTCATAACATAACATAGTGATCTCGGCGCTGAAGCGTAGGCCTGATGACCGAATCGACACTTCAGCGAACTCGCCTGCGAATCGGTTGAAAATAATCGCGGTTACACGGACACTAGCAGGCCGCAGGGCGATGAAACAGAACGATCACGGGTACAGATGTGAGACAAAGTTCAATGTGTTCGTTGCGGTGTTACATAACGAAACGAAGAAATAAGTACTATTTGCACCGAAACCATATACTAATTTCAAGAGTTAAACATCAACGTGCGGTCCTAATAAATACGCTTGCAAAGTTTTATTGAGCTCCGTTCATTAATTTGGGAGATATAGCTTGATGACTGGATGTGCCTCAGAAATGTCAATAGTTGCTCTGTAATATAGCCATATAACTCACGAACGAAGGCATAATCGAAAATTTGTACACGAGCTAAACATCAACGTTGGGTATTTAGGAATTTGTATCCAAAATTTCATTCCAATCTGTTCAGTATATTATAAGAAATTCCGTGTACACTGCCAATTTAAGCACGTTTTGCTGTTTAAATGTCAGCAGTTTCTCTGTATTGCCATATATGATATAACTCATGAAGGAAGACAAAATCAATCATTTTTACACGAGATAAACATCGCCGTTGCGTATTCAGGAACTTATGTTCAACATTTAATTCGAATCTGTTCAGTATTTTTGAAGAAATCTCGTTTTACACTGCGAATTTAAGCACAATTTTGCTGTTTAAATCACGAATGAGGGAAAAGAGGAAAATACTCGCGAACGAAGGAAAATTGTACAAAAAAATTCACGAGCTAAACATCACCGTTGAGTATTCAGAAATTCATATTCAAAATTTCATTCAAAACTGTTCAGTACTTTGGAAGAAATTTTTTATACACTGCAAATTTCGGCACGTTTCGTCATAAAACTCACGAATGAAGGCAAAATTGAAAAAATTGTCATGAGCTTGATATCACTGTCAGGCCATAATGAATACGTGTACCAAGTTTAATCTAGCTACGTTCAGTACTTTGGTAGATATTCGATGTACACTGAATCTGGAGTGCAGCCGCGAGACCGGCCGTAAATTTGTCCGAGACGTAATTACAACCCAGTCGGGTCAGATTCGAGAATTTTATAAGTGAAGTGGTTGCACTGAAGGGTGAGTAACCAGAGCTGAGCCG
>NW_025933050.1:0-365 GCF_000764305.2 Hyalella azteca
TAGTTCGCTTGCACTAAGCTAATTACAAGTAGTGAGCAACAAGTAAATTCATCATGTCTTTACGATGCTAATAAATACAACGTTTCATACGCTCAAGTAAGAAATTCCTACTAACAGGTTGGCAGACCATCACAGAGTTCCCTGAAGTCGATCATTAATTCTGGTATGTGGCATCATTAAAACAATGGTAAGCATTGAACACGCAACGGTAGTGAAAAGGTAGAAATAAATACTGCGACTGTATACGTGGTTATAAACAGCACAAATTTTAAGCATCTACCACATATTCCCACTGAAAAACCTACCTTTGATTAGTACATGAATACTTGTCCAAAAACTCACTAGTATTTCAGTTTTAGTATCCG
>NW_025933051.1:0-1083 GCF_000764305.2 Hyalella azteca
TAGCACATGTCACTGAAAGTTCTATCAAACGCTTATGGCTACATCGATCTGTCTGATTTTTGGTGGAGAGATGCAGAAAAACATAGGGAACAAATGCTGACCTTTCAAATTTTTTTAGCTCTATTACTTTTTGAGTTACAGCCATTCAAAGTTGGGTATCGTTTTTTTTGGGACACCCTGTATAATACTTATACACTGTATGAACTGTGTATATTGTATATATGTATATAATATATAGTACAGCGTAATGTATACATTGTATACTATATATCGGGTCAAAAATGCGTTGACAAATAAGCGACTAAAACTTGATTGTGTTTCTATCGTTTTGGGAAAATCTACCATCAAATATACCAAAGTATGACAGTTTACGTGAGTTTCCCAATAGCCGATGTCATCTCTAGACACGTAAATATCGGAGATCCTGCAGAGAAAAAGACCTGAAACGACTTCACTTGGGCGCTTTTGTTCTCAAGCTTATGAATTGCTTCAAGATGTACGCAGATTGGCCACTACTGAAATGATCTACTAGCGAGTGTATTCGAAAACTTAGTGCGTAAATGTAATGACGTGCAAATATGTTCACAGAGTCATTTATTCTCGTATATTATTTACGAATGCAAGATTTTCTCAATAACCACTTATATTAATTCAATTGATTCAACATACTTATAACATTATTTTTTGCTGATATTCACTCAACATTCGTAAAAAATAAAGTTCAATAAATAAAGGAAAGGAGTTTCAGACGCGCTCTCGAAGCCCGTTTCATTAAATTTTTTTATTTATTAGTTGATGTCCTGCGTCAGTTCCGACACGTCTGCATAAGCCTTAACCAGAAATAATATTTCTCCAACTCCATAATAATAATAATAATAATATTATTTCTCCATATACGCTTATAATGTAACAATTATGAAGAAACGTAACATTGTTGCAGTCTGTATATTAAAAAAAATGGTGTGAGAATATGTACGAGAATTATTATGCATACCTGGCCATTTCATAGATCGTAAAGATAACGTCTCTCTCAGAGCATATCATCCCGTTAATTGGTGCGTCTGTGCAACCAAATCGGTAATT
>NW_025933052.1:0-13182 GCF_000764305.2 Hyalella azteca
GTTTTCAATATCGATATGGTGAATTTTCTTGGCGTTTTCTTTGCTTTTAAATTCCTTGTGAACTTGCGATATAAGCAGACTAATGATATAAGTACTTATATCTTACTTAATTTAGGCCTCAGATTAACATATCAACACAAAGGAAAGTAGTAACACTATTGATGTTTGCTATGGCGTCACAGCGTAGGATCTGTCATGGCAGCTGGCGATATGAGTCACTGACGCGAGTCGGACACGAGAAATAGAATTTTTACACTTTACTGTTGCAAAATTAGGAATAGAATAGGACATAAAATTAAAAGTAAACTCCCACATCCCATTCGATTTTGCAGTAAACACCCACATCACATTCCATTTTGCATTCGAAGTAAGCTATGCTCAATAATTGTTTATTCAATCACATCACAAGTGGCGTCACCGGCCGGCATGCATGGCGGCTCTATCAGCCACACCGGCGCCGTTCATAAATATTGCACCACAAGTCCAGAACTGCAATTGAGTATTTGAAAAATTTAAAAGTCTAGCATAGCACAAGAGTCACGTTATTTCTTAAATCAACACAAAATTTTATCATTTATTAATAGATTCTAGGTTTTATCGGTAATTTTGACTTGATTCGGTTCGAGACTGACGTTGCACCACTTCCTACACGTTGCACCATGACTACCTACAATCTGAAGTCAAGCGAGGGACTGCTGCAAGTAGTCAAAAGAGAACCTGCTTTAGCTTTATTTAAAATTTAAATAATGTTATATAATGAACAATTTACCTTGATTTCAAGCTGTAAAAATTAGTAAATTTCAAAATACTAGTTATACAAGTTTTATTGCATCGTTCAAGTAATTTTCGGAGTAATGGATGTGAAGGAACGTCAAAGAATCAGCTTAGACAAACTAGATAAGGAATAAGCAGCGGAATTAAGCGGCGAAATTGTTGCTACACTATAGCTATAGGCAAAGGCCTCGGTACTGAGAAGACTACGTATTGATGTCAAATTAAACACTCAAGTAGGAGTCGAATAATTTTATCATTTTTTAATATAATGCATATAAGCCTTTTACAAAACCATGGAGAATCTTTATGTGATACGAAGTTAACTTCTTTTATCTCTGACGATCAAATAGCTAATTCGAATTATCATAGTTGTACCTAATAGACATTCGTCCTAACTCACCAGCGAACTCACAAAATCTTCTACTCAGAACTTCCCCATTCTGAAGGAATTTGCATGAAATTTAAATTAGAGTTATTTAATAACAATATGCCCTGGAAGGGATTATCACATATTTTTGCGTCGTTTCGTTCCTGATTGAATCTTAAAAACGCTAGTTTGGGCAAGTAATCAGCTTTTATCTCCCTCAATTCTTATGGGCCCTAAATTTAAACATTAATAGGTCAGCTGGAGGAGCCTAAGTAACACAATACTCAGAAGCCTTTAACTTTAACAGGCCATATGGGCCTATTCTTCAGCGCCATCGCATATATTTTATTTTATTCTAACTGCCTGTTTATGAATGAGACATTCTTTATTGATGCATTGACCAGCCGTTGCTAAATATTTCAGAGAATGCTTGCCTTGCACAACTATTGAGCAAATCAGTGAATAACTATTTTTTTCTAACCTGATGAGGTCAACTATATTGCACTATGTATATTTCGTAAGCATTAAATTAGTCATTTAAATGGTGATACAATCTATGAATTATCTTCGAGTTCTTGATGGATCATTTTCTCGGATTTTTCAGGATTTTTTGGGAGCGAACAGTTTATTTATGGCATGATAACTTCGTACCTGAAACAAAATAAAGGAATTTTGCTTCTAATTTCGTTCTGGAATAAAATGCGTCGTAGAGAGTAATATCTTAATAAAGCCGCAGAATAGCCATGTAGTAATCATGTGAACACCAAAATTGAAATAAACTCACGGCCGTCTTAAAGAAAAGAATCATCGCGTTATATATTTGCGCAACTATCTTTCGTATATCCACAGTTTTTTCTTCACGATTTATACAGATGTTAAAATATTTAATAATTCAAACTTTGAATGCTATTTCATTGGTGGTTATTGATCAATTAATAATAGATGGCCACGCGTGGTAAAACAGCACTAAGCCATCGATGAATAGCACCCAATAAATCATCGATGATTCATCGATGAGTGCCACCTATGCTCGCGCATCCTCTCGATTTATCAGCGTTTCAATGCTGTTTTTTGGCTGGCGTGGCCACCCACCGTTACGCCACCTATAATCTACCATCGCCACCTATAATCATCGATGCGCCACCTTTAATTTTTATTTGGGAGTGAACACGACCTGCATTCGGTTAATTTTGAATAAATATTGGAGGTAAGGAACAGATAAAACGTCAGAATTTAATGTATTTACATTTTCATACGGTTTAAGGTCTCATGCCCAACTGTCAAGGGGAAATTTTGGTTACTGCAAGTCATGAAACATTACTTCTCGTTCAAGGATTCATCTCCAGCCTAACTTACTGTATTGCTATCGAAAGGCATGCACGCTTGCCTATTGAATCTGTTGTCAATCCACTCAATTCTAGTTAAACGTTATGATTATGATCTGAAATGATTTTTTTGTCTCGGAGTTTTGTATAAATGTGCCACCGTAAAAATGTCGAGAAACCTACTTATTTTCTATATTAAATTAGCTCATATTTTGAAACTGATCGAGATGACAGAGTCAGTTAAACTTGAGCACGTCTGTAAGCTCATATTACTGGTCACAGGTCCACTGATCAAAACTGATTAAATTGATTTGGTTGCAGGCAAATGTTGAATGCAGCTAAACCCGACTATAACTTTGCCCGCGAAGCAGTCGAGGTCCGAGAGGAATCGGGTGAACAGTCTCTCAAGTTTCACGGCATTGACTGCATCGATATCGGGTGCAGGAGGGACCTGATGGCTGATATGCTGTCAAATTTCTGCTTATTGCACCACACGATGATTGTTAATAAAGGTGAGAAATCAAATGGACGCCTAAGTTTGTATCTCTACTTCATGATGAAGGGACTTTTTCTTAGTTGCGCTGCGTGCAGCATGGCGGATGCTGTCCCATACTCCCATTGTCACACGACCTAACTAAGGTGCTTGCTCGTACATGTTCAAAGACGACGCTATCTTCAAGGCACTAACTATACAGATGTCAGAGAACGATGCATCGCAGGTAGCATTTTGCGAGGCACAAGTTATACAAAAGGAATCTTTTTAGGGTAAATGCTGAGATATTTCTATCAATTTATAACCGGCATTACTGGAGTTTTTTTTCTATTTCTTATTATTATTTGAACTTTTTGATCGAAGTTTTAACATGAATTTGAAGTGTGAATTTCCTTCCTGTACCAAATGTATTCATAGAACTAAGAATATATCTTCATGTCATCTATATGCATAGAAGTGTTTTCTAACTTAACTTCTATCCAGGAAACAAGCTGATACACTTTTATTCTTCAGGGGAGTCTAGCCAACTGCTGTGCCACAAGTCTACTGCTGTACCACAATTCAACTGCTGTACCTAGTCTACGTGTCCAGCTGTGTCGATGTTAACCTCAGCAGTGGAAACTGGAAAGCCGCCGAGAAAACTATGCGCTTAGAACCAGAGCTTGTTCAGTGAAACTTGCTGGATTAACGGAAACAGCCACAACACATCGGCGACAACACATCGGCGACCATGCGTGTAGTTGCATTTAGTATGGTGTTTTGTATACTATTTCCCATTGAAATTTACTTTTCAACTATAATCAATATCCGTTCTGAGATGATGAGTTTCATCTTTCATTCATTGAGTACTTGAGTACTCATTTTAGAAATTTCAAACTTGTTTAGAGTTTCACTTCACGTATTTGACTACTGATTACTAAGTTAGATTCTCAATTATTGTGGTGCTTATCATTTACAATCTAATATATGAGATGATGTTATCCTCTAGCTGATGCCGTTGTAAAAACCAGGAATAAGTTTGTATGTATATTTTGAAAATAATGAAGGGTCTACATTATCGTACGTAATCATGTATTGTTCTAATATATAGTTATACCAGTTTTGGAATAGATTTCTTAATTTATGTTTGTCGACTGCTTAAACTCCATGTGTAAGGCTTTACGTTTTACTCCAAAAATGTTTTGTAGTTTAATAACTAACCTATTTGTTTCCGTTGAGGAACACAAGAAAAGAGTTCTCGTTGAGAAATATAAGAAGGAAAATAGTGAAAATATTGCAAGGTGTGTTCGTACTTACAGGTGTGAAATAAGTGCATACAGGCCAGCGAAGTTACAGCCAAGCTCTAAGACAAGAAGTTAAATTAATCTAAGGATGACACCGGGACCCGTGCCCAACGCTGCTGTGCCTCCCATGGGCATCTTAATTAAAAGGGGAGCATGTAGGCAAAAATTTTGGATTTCGGCTTTTCCGGTTTTTAATCTACTCTTAAAGCTGACATTCTGTTCTATCCAACGGTACCATTACCATCTCTATACGTCCATTTTTAGATTCATGACACTTCATGAAAGGGGGGCGGGTGGGGGAGTTCTATTAGGAAATTAGATAGGAACTAATTAGCTACTGAGCTCTTTAAATATAGTGTCTATTTGAGTTGTGCTGCAGTTACGTGTTTAGTCTCATCTTAAAAGCTGACATTCTGAGCCATCCAACGGTATCATTACCGTCTCTGTACGTGAATTTTGACGTACACCACACTTCATGAAAGGGGGGCAGGGGGGGGGGAGTTCCTTCAGTAATTACATTGAGGGAAATTCACTGCCTTGCACTACAAATACAGTGTTTTTAGAAAGTGTAAGCCAGTGTGCCTCCGGGCGTCGTACGGGGACGTGCGCATGTAGTCGCTTCCACCATCCTTGATTGGAATCAAGCTCCAGAAACGTTTACTTTGGTATCTATGCTACATTGACCGCCTATTGCGGTGCACCCGGGACTTTATCGCGTCCTCCTGAACATTCACACTTAATGTCATGACAAACTTTATAACTCCTAGAGTTTTGAAGCTACAGCGATGAGACATATACCATTCGATTCGCAATTAAAATATCTAGCGATTCTCGAACCTTTTTTTCGATTTCATTTCAGTTCTGAAAATATTTTGAAAAAAGAGGGAAAAATTAAAAAATTTGTTGAAAAATCGAAAAATTTCAGAAAAATCATCATAACAAGAGAACCATGGAAAAAATTGAAAAAGTATTTCGAGAATCGCTAGATAGGGTCTTTACGCATCGAATGATACGTGTCTCGATGTTGTAGCATATAATTTGCAACAGTCATAAATTTTTTTAGAGTACCCCCTTTTTTGCCGTTTTCTATGAATTTCACGTTTTCTTTCACTTTTTTCTAAAAATTTACACGAACAAAATAGTAATCATTTTTTATTTTACATATGTGTACCAAGTTTGGAGATGATTCTACCATATATATAGAAAATAGATTTTCGCATACATGCTCCCCTTTAATTAATTAAAGACATCCTCCATGCCCGTGCTGGACATGCCCGTCTCAGCTTGTTATAAGTTCTCAATTATGTCTGAAACAAATTAGTTTTACTGACATAAAAATTTAATCTTAGTTGAATGTAATATCTAATGGCTACAGCACACCATTACTGACATCTCAATGATGTGAAAATCTCTATGATCCGTGCACAAAAACCTGATAGTTAGCAGGAGAAAACCAAATCCGATACAACTAACTCCCAGTGTGGCAGCAAATTAACCCTCTACCACCTGACATGAGTAATCAGAGCAATATTGTCACGCGCCTACTTCCCAAAAAGGATAGGTTCTAGTGAGCGCAAAATGACTTGCACTGATGGTTGCCGCCACGTACGACAACTTTAAAATGTTCTCTGTTGCGTACAAACGTCTTCAGGCTGCTGCACTCAATAGTTTACGTATAATTTAAGTTGAAAATTCCCGGAGAGTGACATACGGCGGTAGAGGGTTAACTTCAAAGTTATGTTCCCGGAGAGTGACTTACGGCGGTAGAGGGTTAACTTCAAAGTTATGTTCCCGGAGAGTGACATACGGAGGTATAGGATTAACTTTAAAGTTATGTTCCCGGAGAGTGACATACGGAGGTATAGGGTTAACTTTAAAGTTATGTTCCCGGAGAGTGATGATGTCCTGCAGCAGGTCAATGATGTCCTGCAGCAGGTCAGTGATGACGACGGGTACGGTAGAAGTTTTGATCTATTTTTAAATTCTGAAATGTACGGCATATCGATCAAATTCTGTAACGTTCATCAATGTTAATAAATAAATATCAACAAACAACGACCCTAATAAAGGTAGCCAAGTTTACAAACTCTCAATGAACAATTTAATATTGTAATGCTGCTTCAATGATACACGAGTCAAAACTTGAGAATATATAAATGATAAACCCGTCCCTGCTAGCGGTACCATACGATAACGCATGATGCACTCGTAAATAAATATTTTTTTCAGCAAAGGAGTGCATGAAAGCCTGTTCGCTATGCATTCAAGCCATCTATACCAAGTCCAGGCTTTGCTGTTGACAACTGTGAAGATCAGTGCTAACACAACGCGGTTGCAGAGACGATCTTTACAGAGGTAGTGAGAAAAAGAAGCCCTATCCCAAAAATTTGCATCAAGTAATCTATCAAATAATCGTTCACAAGTTCTTATTCCTTGACAAGATGAAAAGAGCAACATCAGAAGAGAGTAACAATATATTTAGGAGAGGATAGCCGGTAACCAGTGGAATTATATTGAAGATAATTCTGCAGAATATTCGGAGTATTCTGCAGAATATTCGGAGTATTCTCCTGAATGTTCGGAGTATTCTACATAATATTCGGACTATTCTCCAGAAGAGCTTGTTGAATTGATTGTGAACGCGTTTATTATATTGCCGGGCGTCAGGGATGAAATGACTGAGTGCGCAATACAAAGAAATTGGCCTGATGCTGATGAGGAAAGAAACGAACTAAGTGTGATCATTTTTAATATTGCTATTAAGTGTGCATATTTTACTGCTGTTAATTTTGATATATCAGGCAAATGTTGAAAATTGTGGATGTGCGGCCTCTTGTGCATCATTTAAAAAACATGTTTAAAATGTTAACAAAACATGTTAGTCCCAGTAAAAAAAGTATCTCGGGATGTAGCCACTGTTACGAAATTTTCAAAACGCGAGTGTAAAATGTTATTAATTACAAGAATAAGTCTATATGATTAGGATACACAGAGCGGCGTCAAGATATATTCCCATATAAGGGAGTATCTTGGTAGAGACTGTGACTGTGGTGACCATGCTTGGCAAAATGCTGCTCTTGCGGTTGTGGCTTATGAGTGAATTGCTTCCTTACTTAACATCTGCAATTATTTCTTCTGAAATATGATATTTTACTTGATTAAAATGAACAGTTTCAATAGGAACAAATGCCTAACAAAGTTTGTTCATTTTGTCAATAATTAGTACAGCACCGAACAATGCAGATTTTGTACTCGCATTACAATAGTAGTACAATATGGTACCAGCTCGTATCTTTTATTACAGAAGACAAAAAATTTCTTTACGTCCATGAACAATGTAAATGCATCTTTTAAGACTATTTAAATTTTCATCGATTTTCAATAAATCCAACAACTTTTTTTCTCGGACTGAACGGGTTATATATAAATTTTTCTCCTGATTAAACGTTTCAACTTTTCATGTGAATCAACTAACAGATTTATATAAATCTCTCCCTTCATGTTACTTTCTCTGTGTAACATTGGTACATAACATAACTGGAATGAGGTTATGTATAATATTTCAGATGCATTCAATGAAGCAGCAGGCATTTAATAGCAACTAAACTTATATACTAACAACTAACTCTTCCATGCTAGTTTGTAGTAGAAGTTGTAGTTTGTTCTCACATTCTAATTCACAGTCAAACATGTTGTCCCGATTCAGTCAATCAAAATCAGTCGAGTAGTGAACTTTTTCTACAGTAGATCAATGTATTATAAGAACTAGTCAAAAATTATACCCCATGTATTCACAGCAAATGATACAGAAATTACTTTCAACAATCTTAGTAATCTAAATTTTTAAATCTATCTCCACGTCAATTAATAATTAATCAATACACGCACAAAATCTGGAAAATAAAGAAGAAAAAGGGCATTGAGATGAAGGCAAGACTGACCCGGGCTTCAGGAAGGCAAGACTGACCAGGGCTTCAGGAAGGCAAGACTGACCTGGGCTTCAGGAAGGCAAGACCATCTCACGGCGGGCCGGACCATATCATGGCGGGCCGGACCATCTCACGGCCTGCCGGACCATCTCACGGCGGGCCGGACCATCTCACGGCGGACCAGTCCAGCTTACAACGGTCTGTCTGGCGCTGTTCCTGCTCTGCACGAGTTCTTGGTCCGCGGCTCTATGCATCTCTGGTGCTGCGACGCATCGCAAATTCATCCTGAAAATGTACAAATTATTACGATTCATTGAGTTACTGGTATAATAAAGTCCGGCATTGTCATCTCAAATCGTGCCGACTTTCAAATTCATCCTGAATTTGGAGCATAATTCAGTCCTATTTATTTACTGATATAAATTAGCCTATCTTGAAAACGCAAACGAGTGGGGGGTTTGAAAGAAACGCACGACAACGAACTAAAGTTAATTATATTGATCGTAATGGTTTCGAGCTGCGTCGCCTCAATCGCACCCCGAAGCAGCGGCAAACTTCCCGACAGCGTCGGGATTGCTGGAGTGCCGCCGCTGCACCACACGCGGTTGACAAGAGGTGAATGCCTGAAAATTAAGATGATAGATTTTAGCAAATTGGGATGAATCTATATAATTAAGAATAATGCCAAGAACATAGTTCTGGAAGCTATATATATAGTTCAATAATTTGAGGGTTATAACTATAACGTAGGACATTCACCTTTAAAGAGTCCACGAGTGGAAAAAGCATTAGTGATCACAATGTGTATCAACTAAATAAACTGAAGGTAGAAGGCCGACCAGCATGTCACTCCAATCCGTGCACTGCGACCCACCTCTACCGCAGTAGGCTTTCATAGAGTCCACAGACGAGTCAGCAGGCTACGTAGTCGGCCTCCTGCGCGCCGTCGGTGCTAGCGACTCCACGGAGTGCCATCTCGCTGACGGGGTTGACCGAGAAAGTGCTAGCCGCTCTTCATTCTCACTCGAAGACTAAAGTACAAATACGGAGCGATCCGTACACGCAGGGCAGTGAAGTCAAGAGAGGAGGTCGTCATTCGGTGGTGGTTGGTGCTGAAATGGCTTGGAATGGCTGCCAGGGCTGAAAATCTCGAGGCTGCGGATTAACCTCGATATGGCGAAATTAAGTGGGTGCAAGTAAACACGTAAAGGAGATAATGCCGTCGGAAAATGAATTTAAATTTAGACATGGGGAACATTGTGATCACTACTTGCTTAAATAAAATGAAATGAATGATAGCAGTTTTCAACACTCCTCCCGCGAGGATTCGATTTGGAAGGTGAAATCGAATCGAGAGATTTTGGTCTTCACATAGCAAAGGTTATGGGATATAGATGAGAATACTCTAGGTGATTCTGTATCATTAATACATATCAATAAACCTTACAAAGAAATTAACACTAGATACTTAATTTAGGTTTTCGCACTATTCAAATCAGAACATCCTGGCGCGAAAATTCATCTTAATTTACCCACACAAATGAAAGAACGACTTACAAGTAATTGGAATTAGTCAGCTCTGAAGAGCTGCTTTAAGCGCGCGGTAGCGACACGCGAAGCTGCGCGCTGAGGCCGCGTGGGCCCGTTTGCTGGCACATGTCGAGCGACATCGGCGCTCACGTTATTCGAGGTCTCAATTGAAGCAGGAACAAATTCTGGAGAAACTATTAGCGGTATTACGGACGATACATGTCGCTTCACTAGTTCTCTGGTACTGCCTTTCATAAGCAACACGCTGGTAACTTCACTCAATTCATTCTCAAATGTTTGCTTTACAACAGCCATTGGGTAATTTATAGCTTTGCAGTTGCTCTCTTTGAGAAGAACTACGTCTCCTCGCCGAAGCTTAACGTGCTTGACAGGTTTGTACAAATCTTTACGGTCAACTGCTTGCGAAATCAATTGCGGCAAGAACTGAGATCTGTACATCTTAGCTAACTTGGTCCTAATTTTACACAACTTTGAGAAGCCGTGACGAATTTTGTCCACGGGGCTAGGCTGCGACTGCCATTTAGGGTTAAGGGTATCGTCGTCTTCGGGAATTGCATTCATTGAAACCAACTCATAACCCCGGAGGAGCATTTCGGGAGTGATAGGAGCTGGCAAAGTGGTGTCAGCACTTCTCCCGGACTCGTCACGCAGCGCCTCTTTGAAAGCTACTGGTCTTTTATTGACTAAATGCACAGCTCGAGCTACTACTAATTCAAAGTGAGGCAGTTTAATTACATTTCGTCCAATGGCTCCGTGGATTAGTCTTTTCATCATTTTAACGCAGATTTCTACTAATGATCCCAGGGAGCTGTTTCCTTTCGCGTACTGATTAAATTTAACGGTACGTATGCCTTTCTCTTCTAAGAAGAGTTGCGATTCAGGGTCTTTAATCAAATTCCTGATTATATTTCCACCAGCAATCAGTTGGGTTCCAAAGTCCGAAAGAATTAATTCCGGCATACCATGGTCAAAAATGTGCAGCTGAAAAGTCCTAAGAAATTTCACAACCGAAAGGTCAAGACATACTTTCAAGTTAACAGCTCTAGTATACAGACAAGTAAGTAATACAGAGAACCCACACCTTGTGTTGTCCCGTCTCAGATTTTACTCTGTAAGGACCAAAATGATCAATAAAGATGCTTCTAAATGGTATCATCGGTGGGTCTGCTCGAAATTCTCTGTACAGGGCGCGCATTCATTCTTTTACAATGGATGCAATTTTGGAGAACCTTTTTTACGGTTGAGAAGTGTTGCGGAACATAGAATTGTTTACGGAGTTCAGCTAGCACAGAATAAATTCCCGCGTGATGAAACCGCTCGTGCAGATCAGAAATAATCAGTGAAGTTAGTTTGCTGTTTTTAGCAAGCAAAATGGGGAATTTGTGTGAAGCTTTCTCCTCCCATCTGCCGAACTTGCTTCTCACTCTCAGAAGCCCTGTTCTGTCCCGAAAAATGTTTAACCGAGTTAATAAATCAGGAAAATTCTTTAAAGCGGGAGATTTTTGATCAAAAAACTCACAAATGTCAGGAAAGCTTTTTCGTTGGTCAATTCGAATCAGGTTTTCACATGATTCTTTGTAGAAATTCGTGGCGGTTTTGGGTTCAGTTGAAACTGAATCGTTTATGGGCGAATATTTTCGTGCAATTGCAAGTTTAAGCGCAGCAACAAATTTTAGCACATACCCATTCACCCGTACCAACCGACGAAAGCTGCTGTAGTTTTCGACCGGGACAACCGCGCACGAATTTGCCAACAACTGCGTATGCGGTGATGGTACTACGAATGACAAACTGCGTATGCGGTGATGGTACTACGAAGCTCAGGAAGTCTTCAGCTGCTGGTGTGTCAAGCATCTCCGCCAACTGCGGGGGACCAGAAAAATAGTTACTTTTCATTAGTTGAGCGTAGCTCACAGGTCGAGTGATGCAGTCAGCAGGGTTGTGTAACCCTGATACGTAACTGAACGTTACTAGATACTTATCACAAAGCTTGCAAATTGTCTCCAAACGGTTCAAGACAAAGGCAGATTTTTTCTGCATCTTCTCTAGCTTATGTACCTTGGAATTGATCCGATTTAAAGCAACTAAGCTGTCAGAGAAAAGGGTTAGGCTGTCAATTTTTATTTTATTCACACATTTATCGCCAGCCAGGTTATCATACATTTCAAGAAGAGTTTCAGTTCCCAGTGCAATAGCGTGGAACTCAAGAGATGGAATTGTTTTGGTTTCAAGTTGCTTATTTACAATTCTATTATTAGCTGTCAAGTAATTAAGCTTTCCGCTTTCTATTTCTCTGATGTAGATCACAGTGCCAAACATGAATTTACTGGCATCAGTGAAAGCGATCAGCTGGAAGTTTCCGTCTCTGCGACCGACAAATCGGTCGACTTCGAGAGCGGGCGAATGATTGATCTGTTTGCAAATTTTTTTCCACTCATTGCACACGTCGGAGGAAAGCACGTCATCCCAGCCAAGGCTAGCGTCGCGCTGCAATTTTTCTTTAATTGGAATTTATGGGAGCCTCTGAAGACTGGTTCAATGCGGCCCCATGTCAGAACAGTTCAAGGAATTTGACTGAATTTTCTTTTCAGGTACAAAATTGGGTGTCTTGGAAAAAAAACTCAAGATTTCTCAATGGCTGAAGGGTTGCAGAACAGGGCCACCAAAGTGGAGAACACACCGGGGCAGAGAGCACCACTCCAGGGCAGAAAGCCCCACTCCAGGGCAGACAGCCCCACTCCAGGGCAGATAGCCCCACTCCAGGGCAGATAGCCCCACCCCAGGGCAGATAGCCCCACTCCAGGGCAGATAGCCCCACTCCAGGGCAGAAAGCCCCACTCCAGGGTAGAATAGCTGGTCGTACCATTCGCCGGCTCAACGCCTCGGAGCGGGACAGCACGGTATGTTCAAAGTTCGGGAAAGATAGTTCCAGAAAGATGACGTAGTAGCCGGCCGAAGCCGGCTACTGTCACGGGAGCTCAGCACAAAGAACCTCTTGCCTCAACGGTTAGAACAGAACTCCCCGCGCTGCAATTTATGAATGAACAATCGTGCTCTATTCAACATAGGTCCGCCAAATTGGAACAGATCGAAATTGCTGGCTAAAGAAGAAAGCAATTGCTTAACCGCCCGGCCTCTTCGCCGATTCTGACCTGAAACTGTCGCACAGGTAGCTGGGATTGAACCCGCGCCTCACTGCAGCAATTCTGATACTCGGAACTGTAACCACTGGACCCACACGTGCCATGACCCACCCAGCATGATGAAGTAGGTCGTGTCAAGCCCTTTGTAGTCGACAAGCTCCAGAGGCCCCATGGTGTAGTCAGCAGGCTCCAGAGGCCCCAAGGTGTAGTCGGCAAGCTCCTGAGGCCCCATGGTGTAGTCGGCAAGCTCCAGAGGCCCCATGGTGTAGCCGGCAGGCTCCAGAGGCCCCATGGTGTAGTCGGCAAGCTCCAGAGGC
>NW_025933053.1:0-1226 GCF_000764305.2 Hyalella azteca
AAGTGAGCCGTTGTTTCTGTGTTACTTGCGCGTTAAATTTTGATGGTCTCTAAGAATAGTTTAGTTTGTCATGAAATTGTGGGTAGCTAACGACATAAATTGTGTGTTCAGTAAATATATATGAATGACAAGCATGATCCCTCTTAATATCGGGCTAGATGATAAAAATTATCGTCGGTCTAGCATGTCGTGACAGGTTTGACCCACAAGACTGAGCGTGCTTACGCGTAATGTTTGACGTCTTGCATGACGGGTGGGCGGAGCTTGAGGTTTGACAAACCGGAAATGACGGACGGGCGAGACCTTTGGGTTCATGCAAGACTGACGATAAGCTTGAGCGTGAGGACGGGCAACCGACCAATTGGTCAAACTTCTACTCTATCTCAGTCTATATTGATGTTAAGAGCTGTGACATTGTTCCTCGCTAGCTCTATTTTTTTATATCCCAGGATATCCGACACTGGTTTCACAATTTATTTTGGTGAGTTTATCGAATTATATTGTAGTTTCCATTATTTATGGTAAATTCAATCAAAAAGCCACAGTCACGAGAACATGAGAGCACTGGCCTATGCGGCATTGATTGCTAAGTGCAAAGAAGTTGATCCTACAGAAAACAAAGATTTTGTAAATAAACTATCGTAAAGAATGTGCCAAAATGAAATCGTCAATGCTGTCTGGTGCTGGTAGGGATGCTGTCTATCAACTCTCATTGTGTTATTTTTTAAAACCATTTTCGGGACCACCACGTACGTTTGCATCGCTTTAACCTAATTTTGGTGGCACAAACTGCGATAACTGCAGCAGTAGCACTAGCTCCTCCATTGCCGCGAGCGCACAAGACTGAAGGAAAGTTTGAACATGATTATTTGTCATGATATTTAACTGAGTTGTAATTTCGCGAATGCGAATGGCATGCAATAACTTCGTTTGCGATACAATTATTCACGCTGCTCAGTAGGTGAATACAGTACTAAGTGTTATGTTTGATTGGCTGAATTTGCTCCGAAGTATTAACCGCCTTGCAATAATATAACTACTAAGCAGTAAGCAAAAAGCTTGAGATGAGCGTCTGGCCTCCAGAAAAACTTTTTTATTTACGGACGGATCACTTTGAAACTTGGTACACATATGTAAAACAAAAATATAAGACTTTTTTGTTCGGGTCAATTTTCCAAAAAAATTAAAAGAAAACGTGAAATTCATAGAAAACGGCAAAAAAAGGG
>NW_025933054.1:0-25139 GCF_000764305.2 Hyalella azteca
GCCTCACCTTAGTCTTCTGCTTGCAGAAGTTGAAGATGCCGTACACTAGGCCTCACCTTAGGCTTCTGCTTGCAGAAGTTGAAGATGCCGTACACAAGGGGGTTGGCGCACGAGTTTGCACAGGCGAATACGAACAAAGTCTTCTGCACGCGCTGGTCCAGCCTTTTTGCCGCTTCGGGAGCGAAGCAAAACCTAATGCCACGAAATTTTACATCTTATTATTGATTGATCGACTTTTAATATAAATTTCATCACACTATAATCATCCACGAAATTTTGAGAGCAAAATCTACTTACTAAAAAAACAATTACCAAACTCAAGAAAATTTTCTCCAGAAATACATTGCGATAATGGAACGTTTCGTGAGAATAAAATTTTTCTGGCTGCAATTGGTGTAATGAATTCTCAACCCAATACTCCTTGTAAATACCCTTGTTCTGCTTTAATACCAAGTCTTCCAGTTGCACGAACTACAAAAAGATTGAAGAGAGAAACCTATTCTCCCGTCATACCTACTGCCTCATGATTCATTCTCACATATAACATTGGCATAATTCTTCAACTAATGAATATTCATTCACTTGTTCACGTAGTTCATGTTCAAATATTCGAATAATACATTCGAGTTCGACTATTTTATATAGAATAGAATTCGTAGTGCTCTGACGCGTTATGAATTTACACAAAATAATTTGCCCAGATGATATAACAAAAATTGAGGTAGCCAAATATTGGGATAGTTTGCACTCTATCGAGCTAAATAAGACATGTTACCACCCAGCACCGCACCACCACCCAGCACCGCGCTACACCGCACCACCACTCAGCACCGCACTACATCGCACTACCACCTAGCATCGCACCACACCGCACTACCACCCATCACCGCACCCCAACGTAAAACCATCCAGCACAACACCGCGCTACCACCCATCACCGCACCACAAGCTGATGATGACGTATGGTGTCCAGCAGATGAAGAAGGCAGCGACGATGCTGACCGTCATCTTGATTGTGCGCGCCTTCGCCTTGCCGAGGTAGCCGATGCCGGATCTCCTGATCACGCTCTCTGGCCGCAGGAATTAAAGGAAAGAGTTATGTAGTGTTCTGAGGCGCAATAATAGGCAGTGTTGTATTCAGTCCATCAATTTTTTTCGGACATCTAATTTGCATCCGGACCATCAAATTGTGTTCGGACCATCACATTTTCGAAGATACAATTTTTTTTTGAATTTCATTCAGTTGGATTATTCTCATTCCAGTTTTACTGAATGGGCAACCACATAATAAGTTTTATTTATTTTTTTGTACTAGGTCCAAGTCATGGAAAAGTTAATAATGGGCCAATAAGGCCCATTATTCTTTCTTAATTGTGAATCAGTCCCATTATTCACAATTAAAAAGCTGTAGGTGCTCAAGATAAAAATTGGCATTAAGCAGATAGGGATAAAATCAGGCAGTTAAGGCTCATTACAAATATCGAGTAAAATTATAATCAAATAGTCGTGCGTTCAGGATAAGAATCAGCATTAAGCAGATATGGACCAAGTAAGGCAGTTAAGGCTCGTTGCTCTGCTTTATCATCACGGATCTTTTCTACGGACGGAAATTCAATGACGCTACCCAGTTAAAAATCCAAGGCGTATCGCCGGCGTGTTTGGGTAGATTAAGGTAGAGACGCTCGGTTGGGGCGCCCGAGTAACATCTCCGCATCATCGGCGAGATGTGTATAAGAGACAGGCCGTACACTAGGCCTCACCTTAGGCTTCTGCTTGCAGAAGTTGAAGATGCCGTACACTAGGCCTCACCTTAGGCTTCTGCTTGCAGAAGTTGAAGATGCCGTACACTAGGCCTCACCTTAGGCTTCTGCTTGCAGAAGTTGAAGATGCCGTACACTAGGCCTCACCTTAGGCTTCTGCTTGCAGAAGTTGAAGATGCCGTACACTAGGCCTCACCTTAGGCTTCTGCTTGCAGAAGTTGAAGATGCCGTACACTAGGCCTCACCTTAGGCTTCTGCTTGCAGAAGTTGAAGATGCCGTACACTAGGCCTCACCTTAGGCTTCTGCTTGCAGAAGTTGAAGATGCCGTACACTAGGCCTCACCTTAGGCTTCTGCTTGCAGAAGTTGAAGATGCCGTACACTAGGCCTCACCTTAGGCTTCTGCTTGCAGAAGTTGAAGATGCCGTACACTAGGCCTCACCTTAGGCTTCTGCTTGCAGAAGTTGAAGATGCCGTACACTAGGCCTCACCTTAGGCTTCTGCTTGCAGAAGTTGNATATATAGCAGCCGAAACATGGTCGTAAGTAGCAGGCGGCCCCTCGTTTGTAAACAACCTTAAAGTCTCGCGCAAAATATCGCCGATGGTCGCAGAGCGGCCCGTCCATCGCCTCCCGCCGACGAGCGCAATATCGCCGAGATTTGGGAGAAGCGGCCAATCTGCCGTTGCGCGCTCATAATCGCCCTCCACGCCGATAAACAACGGCGCCACGGCCTTAAATTTTAACTGGGTAAAGTCCCCATGAAAAATTTCTTTCTTAATTAGATTTTTTGTCAGATTCTATCTCCTAGGTTTTCGTGAACTAAGTCAGTTGGTCTATTCTTTATACGAGTTCGACATTTTTATGTTGAAGAAATGGCACTTTGCTTAAAAATCCAATAGAGCAGAGCCAGTTTTTTCGTAATTCATTGAGCTATATTTGATTTAGGCACTTCTTCAGCTATTTTGCAAAGGATAAACCCTCCAAGTTTTCGGTAGCGCGGGAAACAATTAAATTTTAGAGACCTTCCAGAATTTAAATTCGGACTCGACTAAAATATTTTTTTTACCTCCGCTGCGAATTGCAGGGCTACAATTCTAACGGAACGAAATTTTTTTTGTAAGTGAAGCTTTGAATTGAAATTTCTGGTATGGGGTCGAAAATTGATTTACATTTAGACTATGTTGAACTTGATCGAATTGGAAGGGAGCTTTTGGTAGTGAGTATATATACATGTATGGCAAGCGTGTGCACAGCCTCTAACAAAAGTGTAGCATTGCCGGCATGTGAAGTTTTTGTATTGAATTTGTAGCATGTGAAATTTTTGTATTGAATATGACTTAGACAAGAAATAAAAATTGTAGACAAAATGATTTGTATTCAAATTTCTGAAGTGCTTATTTCATATAAATTATTTGAATATTCCTGAAAATTTGTATCTAAACACGAGCGAGAAAGTCATCAACAAAAAACTGATATCCCGCATGGCAATTGTTGCAAATAAAGATTTTTATGTCATCAGAGCAAACGAAATATATTCACTAAGCCTAAACATAACTGCCCCCTTCGCCCGTCAGAGATCACAAAATTAGCTTATTATTTTTTATTATTATTATTAAATTATTATTATTATTATTAGTTATTAAATTACTATTATTATTATTAAAAGAGGCGCGGCTTCCAGCGCAGCGGACGATTTTTTAAGCTTCTCTGTGAAATTTAGGAGAAATTTGTCTTCAATGATGATCGACTTAGTGTCTCAACTCAAGTACTTATTGCGTCTAACTTTTTTGGAATACATAACATTTGAAATGACTTAATTTGAAAATTTTATGTGCCATTTCGGTAGTCCGTGATTGCCTCAGTTTGCGGCCAAACAATGAAATGAGTGGCTCAATCATTATCTGAATAACGATGCAGTTTTTTGCACATATAGCGGTCATATACTGGTCTAGTTTAGCCCAGTATAAGGCATTTTCAGTGTCGCTATTTGGACAATTTGACTCATTCATTTTTAGATGCTTGTCATCTAGTTAAGTGGGTTCTTCTTTCTTGAAATATACCTGAGAAATGACTGATAGTTTTATTTAATTTTGTTATTCACTCGTAATTTAGGACAACGATTCCAATTATTCTACCGCTGTATCAACGTTACCAACTAATCCACGTGCAAATTAAACTGATTAAACTGATAAATTTTCCAGCACTGATGCGGCAGTAAATAAATTGATACTGACATCGATTAGCACGATGTTAATAAGATTTAAACTACTATTCCAGCTACTATAAATCATGTTGGTTATTCGATGAATAATGAAATAATTCACGCAGCAGGACTCACCATCAGCGGTGAGTTTAGTCTTGCGGACGATAGTGATGACGATGGCACCGTATGACATGACGATGATGGTGATGGGTGCCACGTATAACATCGTCAGACAGAAGAGGTTGTACACCATCTCATGACGAAGGGACGGGAAGGAACCGAACGTCACGCACTGACGGTAGTGCCGGTGTACCTCGTGGCTGTCCACGTGGAAGATCAACATCTGCACCACAACATAAAAATAATTTAATATATTGATCTATAAATATTTTTATCAAGAAATAAACATTTAAATAATGCGTGGATATTAATTTTTTTCATTTTGCGTGCTTATTTGTCGATGGCAAACTTTAAGAAGAATTCATAAAGAAAATTGAATTGTTACGTCCTTCGTATTTTTGATGACAGTCACTTACAGGAAATTTTGAAAGTTGTGAAGTAAAGCTATAAATTAACACTTTTTAAGGCGTTACTTTCTCTACGGCGTTGGAATAAAATAGTTTTGTTTATAAAGCTATTACCAGTCCCATTTTATAGTTTAATGAAAGCATCTGACGGTGTTTAGGAACGAGAATTTTCTGCCAAGGGCACAGGCGGTAAAGTCCACATGATCCAAAAGCTGTAAAGTCCACAGGATCCAAGATAGCCCCTGACACTTTGAGCAAGTTTAAAACGAAGCAATAAATTATTCCAAAAATCATAAATAAACTAATTCATGATCCCCGAAAAATTCTGAATTGCCCATGCAATTATCCATTCTAAATTACACATGCAATTATCCATCCTAAATTATCCATCCTAATCTACCCATGCAATTACTCATCCTATAAATTCTCCATGCAAGGCGTTAAAAAGTTGCCAGTTTTGCCCCGCCTGAAAGTGGCCCCCGACCTGTGGCACGGAGCAGCTGCAGGCTAAGAGCCGCGAATAATTTCCCATGCAATAATCCTTCCTAAATTGCCCATGCAAGAAGTGCAAAAGTTGCCAGTTTTGCCCCGCCTGAAAGTGGCCCCCGACCTATCTATCCAGATTATTATCAATATTATCCTATCCATATTATTATCAAGATTATTCTATCCAGACTTTTATCAAGATTATTCTATCCAGATTATTATTAATAAAGCACTGCCTACCAATCCAGTTAAGAAAATTAAATTAGAGCACTGCTTATGGTTATTTGAGATATAAACTGAGTTCTCTCAGAGGTTCAAAAAGTTAATGGAGAGTTTAAATCATTTTAAATGAGTATTTGATACAAAAGACATTTTAATCGCCGTGGAAATTGTGTCTCTATTGTGCCGTATACGTTGCTGCGTCACTGCAATGTCACTTCACCCACTGCAGCTTTACTGTACTGGAAGTGACCAGGGCCTATACTTTAAAAAAAGTTAAGAGATCGTAAGTTCATCAGCCAGTCATTGACGGCCTTTCAAGCTAAATCCACCAATCATAGAGAAGAAAATAGAGCGTGAGTACTTACGTTCACTTAGCGAGTTTTGAAAGTATGGCCCCGGATCGAATTCTTTGGCAAAATTCACGGCGGAATATTGTCACAATTGTTTGCAATTTAGCCTGCCTGGGCCCCACAAAAGTGCTCACAAGGCAGCGATCATGGGTTCATGACAGCAATATGCTAACAATGCGTCTATTTAATCGAAACTCGCACAGGTACACGTAGCAGCTGAAGTAAACGTACCAGTCGATTTCGCATCAGTGATTGGTTGGTTTAGCTTGAAAAGCCGTCAGTGATTGACTGGCAGAGTTACGAACTAGTAACTATTGTTTATAGTACGGCAAAAGTATAAATAAAATTTATTTCGACAGATAATAAAGCAATTAAAGTTACCCCGATTTACGTTGAAGCTTGAATTTGGCGCGCCGCTTTACGATAGCCGCCCCCGGATCCAAATTTGCTTGCCCGAAGAAACTGTTACAGGCCGCAGTGAATCGGAAGAGTTGGCTAAGTTGTAGCACTGGGGCCATTCTTTCAAAACTCGCTAAGTGAACGTAAGTACTTACGCTCTATTTTCTTGTCTATGATTGGTGGATTTTTCGTGGAAGACCGTCAATGATTGGCTGATGAACTTACGATCTCTTAAATTTTTTGGAAAGTTTGGGCCCTGGTCGAGTGTGAATAGAACTTAAGGAATTAACAGCTCACTGAGCACACATTAAATTGTTTTTTTCAACTATTAAGGTAGCCGACGATAAGTCTTTGGTGTTGTGAGCGTGCTAGCCGTTGCACAGCGTGATCGAGGCAAGCATTACAATAGAATTCCATTTGCATCTCGTGTGCTTCTTTTGGTTCCACCGCCCACGTAGAGATTTTCAGTTGAGGAGAAACCATTAAATTTACTCAAAACCATTCAACTTTCGAAGAAAAGTAAAGACATTCTTGGTCAATGAATATTGCTGTAATGCCATAATGGACGGCGTCAAGGCAAAGTTACGTGCCATTATAATATAATGCGTTGTCTGTCAATGGAGACGTTACGTGCCATTATAATATAATGCGTTACCTGTCAATGGAGACGTTACGTGCCATTATAATATAATGCGTTACCTGTCAAAGTCACCTGATCGGGCAGATCAGGATCATGACCGACGTCAACTGATCGGGCAGATCAGGATCATGACCGACGTCACCTGATCGGGCAGATCAGAATCATGACTGACGTCACCTGATCGGGCAGATCAGGATCATGACAGACTTCGCCTGACTTCAAAATGTAACTGAGCTATTTCGAATGAACTGGCAAGTGAGGTAATTTAATCAACGTTAATAATGATATTTAGATGGGGCAAGGCTTTGGAAGCAACAACGTGAGACGTCGTTTGTTTGAGTCGCCTGAACAGTTTTTACGAAAATATTTTAACTTGAATCTGTCGCATTCAAATTTCATCAACTGAAATCCGACTAGCGGGATAAATTCTTGTGCGTTTTATGTACGTTGTGAAGCCCGAAGAGCTCTTCAATAAATACAGGAAGTGAATTGGAAGCTCTAGGGAGCTTTTCGAAGCCCAAGTAAAGATTTTATGAGACCTCTTAGTCAAGAGAGGCGAACTCGAGGAGAATAGGCCCGCATGAACGGCCTGCTGGAATAGGATAGGCCTGCATGAACGGCCTTCTGGAATAGGATAGGCCTGCATGAACGGCCATCTGGAATAGGATAGGCCTGCATGAGCGGCCTGCTGGAATAGGATAGGCCTGCATAAGCGGTCTGCTCGAGAAGCACCGCCTTTAAAATCTTACCGCTTCGCAGGGATCTCACCGAATTTCCCACGCCCAGATTGCAAATCGCTGCTGACTCGTCAGAGGCGTTTTGGGGCGCACAGGCAAACCCCGGCGGCAAGAATAGGAAGGTGTCGAAGTGGTTCACTTTACCACACGAATGGTTATTGCGCAATTCTTTGTAAATAAGAGGAAGCACCAAGTAAGAGGTGGAATATAATGGGTGGGATCAATTATGAAATGATATCAATAAAATTTGTCACTAGTAATTAAGGTGTGGTACCAAGAAAAATGTGGAATATAATGGCGGGCCCCAAATAAGAGGTGTCATTTATAGATAAATAAGAATTTTGGAGTCATTTGTAAATAAATGGTAGAAAATGAGAGGTGGTAATTGAAGTGGAGGAAGAGAAAGCGTTGTCATGTGTTATGAGAAGACAGGCAAAGCAAAGAAGAGCCAATTGTTGATGAAGAGGAATGGGAAGAAGACGCTGATTCATTCTGGCCTAATACATGAGGCAGGTTCATAATAAATAAAATAAATTAAATGTGTGATTGAGGCTAGGATATCGTTTCAAGCCTCGGCTTCTGGAACGATAAACAGTAACGACCGTTGCTTGAACATATAAATAATCACGAATTACAATTTTATATTTGTAGCCATGAAAACAAAGTTTTCAATGCACGGTTAACGAAGAAATTAAATTCTCTTTCGTTCCCGCATTATAATTACAACTAAAACGACAATGATTACTAATTACAGCTGCTCGTTAATGCAGCTAATTAACCAGAACGACACATTTTCAGGAGCAATTTGGAGACCATGCATTGAAATGAAATTTACGTAAGCACCGCCTTGGAAATAATATACCTCATAACGTTAAAATGAAACGACCTTTTAGAGTTTCAGGATCAATTCAACAATTTGCCGCCAGCGCCATCTTTAGAGACGTAAAATCAAAGTGCGTGGCATCTGAGCGCGACGATCATCTGGCAATACCGCTATGAAAAGCTGTACGGTAATTTGGGTGCCACATGGCATTTTTCCGGCCACATTTGACGACTTAGGTCTTTTCGAATGACGCTGGCTGTCAAAAAATTTCCTAAGGACTAAAGCTTATTATATATTTTATTTAATATATCATATATAAGTATATTATTATATCTTTTCAAATATATAAAAAATAGATTGTTGCACCAAAAATAACAAATGTAACGATAGATATTTAAATGTGGCCAATTTTTAATTGTTTTCAGAGTGGGTTTGGCCGCTAGCAGGGATACTTGGTGTAATGGTTGCCTCTTAACGACCCAGTCTTTTTAAGCGCCTGCTAACGAGGGTGCATTTCGAGCTATTCAAAAGTGTCATTGTTGAGATATTTTGACTTGCTTTGCACGACGTGGTTTATTTGGCCATCTCCAAATTCTCATCGTAATTATAATAATAATTATTGAAGGTTTAACTGCAGCAGTGCATTATAATATTGAAGATTTATCAGAATTATTACGTACAATTCTGCTAACAATGTGTCATAATCACAGCAGCATAATAAGGTATATTTGAAATAAGTAAACGTTAAATAAAGTTTTAAATAAAAAGAACGCCGTCATATATAGAGAAAAACCAGATTAATCTTATTGATTGAAAGAAAAGTAGACGCTCAATGAGAACTGTATAGATGGTCACAGAGAACTGTATAGATGGTCACAGATAACTGTATAGATGGTCACAGAGAACTGTATAGATGGTCACAGAGAACTATATATTGAATCTTGATATTTTGCTAATAATTTAATATAATCAAAGCAGCATAATAAGGTATATTTGAAAGATGTAAACGGTAAATAAAATTTGATATAAGAATAAAGCCGGCAAATAAAGAAAAAATAAGGTTAATCTCATTGATTGACAGAAAAGTAGATGTTGGATGAAAACTGTTCAATCGGGTTACATTACATTCACATTTTTTTCAATTGCATGCAAATAATAATGATAGTGATAATAATGTTGATGAATGATGAGATGTCCCATGAATAGATGTAATCGCTTATATTTGTTAGAAAAAACTTAGTCGTGTCGAGTGAAAGATAGACTGTATACAGATTTTGAGATGTAGAAATATAGAATTAGTTTACGTTGCCATGTGTTTGTTGACAATAGTTTACTACTAAGAGTTTACTTTGCCGTGTGGTTGTCTACAACAGTTTGTTAAGAGTTTACATTGCTGTGTGGTTATCTAAAATAGTTGAATATGAGATTACCTTGACGGATGATTGTCTACAACAGTTTACTAAGAGCTTACATTGCTGTGTGGCTGTCTACAATAGTTTAATATGAGTTTACTTTGACGTGCAGTTGTCTACGACTTATCCATTGCACATTTTCTCACTGTGACCAGATCCTCTCTTTAGAAGTCAAGATCCACTTGGGGAAGAACACAAAGAACTAGCATAACGATTCAAATTTTATAGCATCTCAAGATTTTCTGGCCAAGATCTCAAGATTTTGTGGCCAGATCTCAAGATTTTCTGGCCAAGATCTCAAGAGTTTGTGGCCTAACGAAAATTTCGTCAGTTTGACGGGATGCTCGACTGCGGTTTTCATTTGCGGGTTTTCCGCATTAAAGAAGCTCTGTGAATTATTTTTGTCGGAGCTGTCTTCGTTCCTTGGCACATTTTCATTTTGATGCGACAAAGAAATTTTTTATGAAAATGAGATGAAATTTTATACAAGTTATTAGAATTATTTGCAGCTTGAAGCTAATTTAAGTCTGACATCTGAAAACTTCAATAAATTAATGCGAGACATAAAATGATTGTTAGGTATCAACTCATACTGTAGGGCTGCTACTGAAGTGATGAACTCTGATGAGTCTGATGTGTTATGATACTATGACTCTGGGTCAGGATATTATGATACTATGACTCTGGGTCAGGATATTATGATACCATGACTCTGATGATCACGTTGCTTGAAACAGCGATGCGACACTTCAGAGGAAAGATCGCTTGACCATTGACTGCAATCTTTGACCGAAACAACAAGCACAAACAAATTGTTATTTCCTTTAACGAAAGCTTCATATAGCTGCTCTATATTAATTAAGGGCTAAAAGTCATAAAAATTAGGACTATTTACGATTCCTTCCTTGTGATAAAAATTTAATAAAGCAGCATACGGTTACATCGAAGCCCCATTTTTCGCTGGGAAGCAAAGATCTGCAAAGACGCAGCGTTGAGGCGATATTTTGTGAGCTAAACATGCTGATACTCGAGGCTATTGATCCTACAAATGAGGCGATATTTTGTGAGCTAAACATGCCGATACTCGAGGCTATTGAGCCTACAAATGAGGCGATATTTTGTGAGCTAAACATGCCGATACTCGAGGCTATTGAGCCTACAAATGAGATTTGCCGGGAGCTGCTCCAGGCAATTGCTATGGGCAATAAAAGCTGCCATAACAGCGCTTGCAAAGCTCCGGGTGCCATCCACGTATTAGATCTATGCATCATTTTACACAAGAGCAAATTTAGAAGAAAAATCTTATATTTTTTGTTTAATTTTCCGTATAAACTTTCTAACGAACGGGTCTGAGTTTGAAAATAAATAGGGGTTGGAAAATATATCTGGGCTTGAAAATACGCCGCATGAGCGGCGTAAAATAAAATGAAACCTCTGATTTCTTCTTAAATTTTTAAGGTTTGATGGTTATTTTCATAATTCTTCCAACAACAATTGGTCTCAATTCACAGGAACATTTAGCCAAAAATTTTATTCATGACATGACTAATTTCATTGTCTTACTCGCTCATAATCAATGACAACTCTTCCTTAACATCAATGTTTAGGCTTTTTATTATTTTCAAACTTTTATAATGTATTGCTTCGTGAGTAATTAGCAGCTTGTCCGATATCCTGGTCATGGAATATATTCAACATGAAAATGAAAATGTCGTTATTCCGAATCCTGTCATCCAGAATCCGATCAGCTGAACTCCCGTCATGACGAATTCCGGCTTCTTGAATCTCATCTTCCCAAATCCAGTTAGTAATTTTGAAGATAATTACGCCAATTAAAGCAAATCCTCTTCTGATTTAAGCACCAGCTTTTTTAGTTTTTGCTCATTTCGTTTCAAAATTAAATGGGATTAAAATATTATTAATCGTGTCTTCCCTATTTGCTCAACTTCCAATGCTATGAACACTGAATTTGAATTTTTACGCAGCATCTTTTCTTTAAATGGGTTTTCGTCACAATTGGTTAATACTCAAATCAAGAAATTCATGTCTTGACAAAATAATGAAGTTGTTCCCGATTGTGACAATAGGAATCTGATTTATTGTTCTTTCCAATACCTGTCTCTTATACACATCTAGATGTGTATAAGAGACAGGAGCTAAACATGCCGATACTCGAGGCTATTGAGCCTACAAATGAGGCGATATTTTGTGAGCTAAACATGCCGATACTCGAGGCTATTGAGCCTACAAATGAGATTTGCCGCGAGCTGCTCCAGCCAATTGCTATGGGCAATAAAAGCTGCCATAACAGCGCTTGCGAAGCTCCGGGTGCCATCCACGTATTAGAGCTATGCATCATTTTACACAAGGGCAAATTTAGAAGAAAAATCTTATATTTTTTGCTTAATTTTCCGTATAAACTTTCTAACGAACGGGTCTGGGTTTGAAAATAAATAGGGGTTGGAAAATATATCTGGGCTTGAAAATACGCCGCATGAGCGGCGTAAAATAAAATGAAACCTCTGATTTCTTCTTAAATTTTTAAGGTTTGATGGTTATTTTCATAATTTTTCCAACAACAATTGGTCTCAATTCACAGGAACATTTAGCCAAAATTTTTATTCATGACATGACTAATTTCATTGTCTTACTCGCTCATAATCAATGACAACTCTTCCTTAACATCAAGGTTTAGGCTTTTTATTATTTTCAAACTTTTATAATGTATTGCTTCGTGAGTAATTAGCAGCTTGTCCGATATCCTGGTCATGGAATATATTCAATATGAAGATGTCGTTATTCCGAATCCTGTCATCCCGAATCCGATCAGCTGAAATCCCGTCATGACGAATTCCGGCTTCTTGAATCTCATCTTCCCAAATCCAGTTAGTAATTTTGAAGATAATTACGCCAATTAAAGCAAATCCTCTTCCGATTTAAGCACCAGCTTTTTTAGTTTTTGCTCATTTCGTTTCAAATTAAATGGGATTAAAATATTATTAATCGTGTCTTCCCTATTTGTTCAACTTCCAATGCTATGCACACTGAATTTGAATTTTTGCGCAGCATCTTTTCTTTAAATGGGTTTTCGTCACAATTGGTTAATACTCAAATCAAGAAATTCATGTCTTGACAAAATAATGAAGTTGTTCCCGATTGTGACAATAGGAATCTGATTTATTGTTCTTTCCAATACTTCGGTAAAGCATCTGAGACTATGGCTAATGAATTGAAAGTTTTGATCAATAGATAACTTCCGAATGTAAATCTGCAAGTGATATAGGTGAATAACTTCAAAATCAGCTCGTTATTCAAGTATAAAGATGCTCTCCCTCCTTTTATGCGTTCGTACCTAGTTTATAGATTCAGTTGTGCGCAGTACGCATCAGCGTACGTCGGTATGACGTCTCGCAATTTTTACACTAGGCTGGCGGAGCATAAGCGCAGAAGTTTTAGAACAGGAACATTATGTGCGCAGCCTCCTCATTCAGCTGAGCGCGTCTATGCCGAGCAGTGCAATGATCCGGTGTCCGATAGTGATTTTAGAGTTCTAGCTTACACGACCGGCGTTGCTGACCTACGGATTTTAGAATTCCTGTATATTTTTAAACAGAAACCTAGTTTAAATGCAGCCTTCAGGTCCTATCCCCTTGAAATTGTAAATAGATAGGCCTGTTAACTTATGTGTCTTTTATTTTGTCAACTTACGTTTTTATCTTCGATGTGAATTTAGTGTTCTAATTGATTCTGCTTTTATAGGTTTTGAACTTTTGAATTGACGATGGACTCCGAAACGATTTGATTCTTAAGAAATGGTTAATAAAGTGGCTGTTTTCTTTGCTTTTAAATTTCTGATAAACATGAGATTTGAGCAATCTAGTAATTTTAATACTCTTCCGTCCCACGTTGAGCACGGAACTTCCAATTCAACTTCTTTTTTTTGTCAAGTTTATTAGAATATTATATATTTTCGAACAAAATTGATGAATGTAAAAATTGCATTCCAATCTTTTAAATCCACTCTCACCTCTGATTATTCAATACTTCGTAATTCCACCGCTGCAAATATAACTTCATTATGAAGTAATATCCCTAAACGATAACTATCGCGGATGCAAGCCCTAACGGCCACTTTAAATATGCGGCGCCTGGTTTCAAACAAACTCATAAATGAACTGTGAAGAATATCTAAGTAATTAATTGGTGCAAGGTTTTCTTATGTATATTTATCCATGTTTGTGTGTTTGAAGCCTGACACTGCAAATATTTGGGGGCTGTTGGGGCGCGTATCCAGGATACTTATCGTGTCGGGATATTGCCTGGACCTGAAGCTTTATTCTTGGAGGGAGAATATGAAAGGATTGGAAGGAAGTGATGAAAGAATTAGATCCTGAAATGAAATGTTTTTTTATTTGGTAAATTTAAATGTGATTTAAGCGACGCTAAATATTTTGTTTCATATTTTCAAACAAGAATAAATTTGGAGACATATCTTCCATTTAAAATGTTAGTTTGTAGGATTATTTATTTCATTAGAATTCATACGCCACTTTATTATTCACGGGATTCGCGATTAAGGGGATGGATTCCAAAATTTCAACAATTATCAATTATTAATAATCTAGAATACTTACAATGAGATCAGCGATAGCAAGATGCAGAAGCATGAAGTTGACCCGCGACTTCCTGTGTCGCCGTGAGCCCGCCAAGATGGCACGAAGAACACACATGTTCCCGACCACCCCCACGACCATGATGACGGTGTAGCAGGCGATGAAGATGACAGTGCCGTCGTTGAACTGCATGTCCTCCGGCAGCTCAGTGACATTCAGCGGCCCTAGGAGGTCGTGGGTGTTGGAATAGAATTCTGAAGACATCGAGGATAGTGTGGAGGATAGTGTTGAGTTTGGGTTCTCCACGGCCGCATCAACTGCAATGAAAGCCTCTTGGTCCTGTGGTGACGTTGGTTGTTGCGGGTGATAAGTGTTAGTTACTTGAGATGTGGTTGGTATAAAATAGGACGAAGTACCCAGAAGGTCTGTTGAAGTGTTCATCGGGTTCTTCATGGTGGATGTTGCTTGAGTAACAAAGTTCGAGATCATGTTCAACACAGACACGGCCATCACAAATGATCGAATTCAGCCATTATTAATGGGAGTCAGACAATATTTATCACCGTATGCAAAGATTTCACTGTAGGTAGAATATATTTATTTACGTATACCGAGATTCTCTGTAATAAAGTCTATGGAGTTCAAAATGATTAATGATGATCATAATTTGTTAGAATATTGATGAATTTGCTAGCACAAACTGTATAATTAAAAAAAATCTGAGGAAACAATATACCCTGATTCCATATCTTTAATATAAATCAATATAGAAATGCTACTTCTCTGAAGCTTCTTATCGTGATTAAGTGGTAAATGTCTGTTGTTTGTTATGGTATAGTGGTTATTGTTGCATTGAATGATCGTCGTTCACAAGAAACTAATGAAGGATTCTAGTAAATTTATTGTTGCTGTACATTTTTCAATTCATTATTAATAATAATAGAGATCCTACTAAAGATTTGCATTTTCCGCGTACAAGTTAAGAAGAAGGTTTTTGAAGATTTGGCCACTACATGCAACACAAATAAAATGGTTCCGCATGAATGTTCAAACCGCGTCTTTATCCATTGATCACATTCTTTGTTGGTCAATAATGACGTTAAAATATTTTTATGTTCCTACAAAAATAATGTTAAACAACTTAACATGGTTCATAAGCAACTAAATGATGGGAACTTGCTATAGGGTAAAGTACGGTCATACTGTTGTGGGAGAGCTTACAACATATATACGTATGCTACCCGTCAATATTGTGGACGCGATAGTGATAGGGAGAAACTTCAATTACTAAAGCCACATAGCTTTATTGAGAACTGAAAAAAAGGTAAATCCTAGCTTGCCTAGATTACCATTAGTCCCTATAGACACGACATGATATTAGGTACAGTAAGTAGCCCGTTTTACCGGAGACCAAACTCAAAATACATAAACACGCGGATGACCCATTGCGAAATAATGATACGAAAAGCAGCAATAAACATTTGTGTTACGAAGCCCAATGCCGCAGTTGAAGAATGGGTCTGTACCTCAACTCGCGGCAAGCGGGAACTCCCGACTACACGAACTATAGGGTTCCTCCTCCAGTGAAGTTTATTCGTTTCAGGTTTTCCATCACAGTGGGACTTCCAAGGAACTTCACTTAAGTTCTCTGAACCTCGAGCCAGAAGGTAAATCCGGTGCCCACGTCCACCTGGAATATCCATCAAATACACAAAATAGGTTTAATATTATGGTCTAAGCTCGTCCACAAAATTACAATCGATCGGGGGATATATGCCAGTATATATCCTAGCATTTCCACATCAAATCCACAGAATAGAATTTTAAACCAAGATCATCGTTAGGTCGCAAACCATCTCACAAGATGCATAGGCTTACCCGCCACTCAAAGAGATCATGAATGTCACATCTGCTGTATTCTAATAACAATAGGAACAATTTTCGGTATTGAATCTTAATAAAATTACGGAAATCTTCAAAAATTCACGCAACACGAGGTTGTAGTTGTTGTTGTTGGTTGCGACCGTCACGCACGCCGGGGGGCAGGCTCTGGTGGCGGGCGGGGGGCCGAAACCGGAAGAGGTGGGAGGTGGGCGAAGGCAGGGAGGGTGGCCAGGAAAGCCGCTACCTCCACGGGGCTGTCCCACAGTGAGGAGACGCCGAGAGACGTGGGGAAGGCGGGGCAGACGAAGAGGTGCTGAACAGATTGGAGGGGATCCCCGCACTCCGGGCAGGCGGAGCTAGGGGAGCGTCCGATCCTGGCGGAATAGGACGCCAGGGAGCTGCAGTATCCCGAGCGGAGCTGGGATAACGCTGAGAAACCTGGTCAACAAAAGCATAGCCAACACGAAAGCATAGCGCAGCTACAATACAATTATGTTTTAACTTCAAAAAAGTGACCCTCATACCCGTCCATAATAAAAATGTTGAACAACGGCAATACTCTATTTACTCTATTATTTTTTTAAAAAATCGCTCGAAGCTCACTATAAAAATTTCAAAAATAAATTTGTTAATTTTTTCCGTGGCGCTGCGCATGCATTGAACGCAGAACTAACTCTCGAGAACAAGACTGGAAAAATATAATAGGATATAAAGTTTCTTGTCCATTCAAATATCATAAGAACAAATTATAAAATAAGTGGCAATTCTGCTGAGCCTGAAGCCAATTGCGCGCGAGATGAGTTTATTGCAAATGAACGAGCCGCGGCATACACAGCAAACTCTATCTGGAAGTGGGCTGGGAAAAATTATAGTCCGGCTTCAAATCCCTCTAGGAATTTAAGGTTTCTATAATGAATATGATTAATGTTTACTATTGATGCTAGTCATGAAGTTTCGGTGATGCATTACAATAATGAACTCTCTGACTGTCTGAAAAATAACTGAAAAAATGTATATATGGCGATACTTCATATAAATTTGTGCACTAAACGCAGCTGGCAATGTCGTGCTTACAACTGCTTGAGATGTCAACACGAACCTTTTCTTCAATTCCCGAAACTTCTAATTTTAATTTAATCGATTCATTCTCGAATACTCAGAACGTGAAATTCGTGTATGCTCCGAACGTATAATTCGTGTACGCTCAGAAAGTAAAATTCGTGTATGCTCCGAACATATAATTCGTGTACGCTCAGAACGTATAATTCGTGTAGGCTCAGAACGTATAATTCGTGTACGCTCTGAACGTATAATTCGTGTACGCTCAGAACGTACAGTATAATTCGTGTACGCTCAGAACGTGTAATTTTTGCACGCTCTGTACGTATAATTAGTGTATGCTCTGTACGTACAATAAATTATTCGTGAATGCACTGTACGTATAATTCACGTGCTTCCCAAGCGTACTATTCGTGTTCGCCTCAAACGAACAATTCGAGCGCGCCCCATACGCACGCCACGCTTAGACCTGCTAGACATCAGGAGCAATATTGATGCTTCACATCGGACACTGAATCAACGTTGAATTAAACGGGTTTTCTTTGAATCAGCGTTAATTTTACGCTGTTGTGACGTCATTTGCCTGCTGGGTGATGTCATTTGCCCGTAAAGCGTCCAGTGATCAGTTGTTCTAACTCATCATCCTGCCTTCCCCCGATGGTTCTTCATAATTTCGTACAATAAATTGAGCACTTTCATACAAATTTATCAAATTTTTTATCTTTTGATTATCATCGACATCGTGGAATTCATTTCTCCGATTGTAATACCATGAGAGCTCCTACAGCGTTCAAAAATTCCATATTTCTGACAAAATATTGTCTGATACCAACTAGGCCACAGAAGTGAGGGGAGGGGTTAGAATTTGTTGTTCGCTAGCAAAACTGCATCAGGATGACCCATGCTGCCTGGCGTTAGGTTCTCGCTGGCTGGCAATGCCCCAAGCTCGCAGGCACGCACGCTGTCGCATTCCCATCTAAAGTTCCAGCAACACGTCACTTAGCCGAATGCGCAAGAAATTCTTTCTAAACCTGAACTTTTTAAATACCTAATGACACATCCTGCTGTTAGAAACTTGCAACTAATGACTTGAGTGGTTCATGCCGATGCGAAATGAGTTGTGACTGTCTGTTTAAATCTGTTTTCACGAATTGGAAGTAGCTTAATTTATTGCACATCTTTTTCTTACTGTATAAATTACCAAAAATTTCATGATTTTTACATTTGAATGGATTGTGATTATATTAAAAACTATCCATATGAAGCCGAAGTTTTCAGACTATTAATTAGACATTTAACCAAGGCTAAAGGACCGGCATGCTTTTTTATCTTTATTGAAAAACACAATGGATTAATTATGATATCATTTTTAATGTAAATAGCTTAGCTACAAGTTTTATTCTATATTCTATATATACAAGGAAAAGAGCATTTGGCAGGATTATTCGCTAGCACCAATCAAGAGAGTTGCGTCCCGAGATAGCGCGGCGCCTCTAAAGAAGCAAACGACAAATTTTCTGGCGCGATTGAGCAGCGTTTTTTCCAACAGACATTCATTCAAGTCGAGGCTTGGATCCGAATTAGAGAATCCCGTCGCTTTTATTACGAGATTCTGAGTAAAATTAGGCCATTGAAGAGCAAAAAAATAAAAAACAAAATTAAGACGACGATCATGTGCGCTCTACTGCAGTTTAAACGTGGCAACATATATTCTAATTGCCTGGCAGATACACGTAGCGGAAATAGACAATCCGTGTTGCTGTACATGTTGTCAAACATGAGGCAGAATTTTTTTGCGTCAAATTTTACGTTAGCATTCGATGCGAGAAAATTTTATAGAAAAATTTCGATGCGTCCGAACGCATTTTCATTGCGCGCAATTATTCCATGGAGATCATAATGCCTATTTTATATATATAAACGAAAAGAGACTCGATAAAACACATCCAGTACGAAATTCCTATCTGTATTTCGTTTTGAAATTGTAATCTAACATTTGATTGTTAACCTTTTTTAGGCATAAAATGAATTCAGGCAACGGGAAAATCACATTTATATGATAAATCTTACTCTTCATTTTTCATTGTCAGAATTTACCCATCCAAAATAAAGTTGATTAAAACTGATAAAATAAAAATATTCCCAAGCCAATATTTTAGAGTAAAAGTTCCATCCAACATACGTTGCAATATGTGAAAACTTCTTATTCGTTTTTTCAAATGAATTTATACCGATTTAATTTTAGGTTTCAATTTTTTATTCAATCCTTTCCACCTTTCCTCCAATCCTTCACTATTCTCCCACCAAGAATAAAACTTCAGGTCCAGGCAATATCCCGGCAAGATAAGTATCCTGGATACGCGCCCCAGCAGCCTCTTTATATTCGCAGTGAAAGGTTACAAGTTCACACGCAAACTGTGACAAATGTATGTTTCTGACAAAACACTTTTAATATTGCCTTGGTTAACATTATCTATGATTAATCATATTAATAACTAATATTAATCACATGTAGTCAATGGAACGTACAGAATTTTTAAGCAAGAAACTAACGCTGCAAATTAATTCCTTTTTCGTCTGATATATGCATACCAATTCGGAACCTACTTAATGCTATTTTCACATGTTAACGAAGAAGAGCATGGACACTGGTTAATTTTTACTCAAATTAAATATTTCAGATTTTGCGTAGAAGTGGAGAAAAATTCATGTAAATCTGAGTGGCATAAACTATGGAGAGGAATCTAAATTCATTATAAAAAATTTTGTTGATTATAACGATTGGTGAATGCTAGCTAAGCTCGCTCTGTACTAGTTTGCACTCGAAGCTGACTGAGATGCGACGGTCATGACAGGAGCTCGGCGCTACACACCTCACCCGACGACGCCCAGCGGCGCACTGACCACCGATCATCTTCATTCGTTGCCAGCATAGAAATATGTTCAAGAATTTCTTAATGCCGGAATAGTATATTGAAATTTTATATAACATTATTAGTACTATAATCAAATAAAGATTACAAGCGTGTAACGACATGACACTTGACAGTGAATGGTTAAAAGTTGGGTCAACATATGAGTTTCCAGCTGGTTTGAAAGACTTTGAAATAGTGCAAAAATTCGTAATGATTCAAATAACCCGAAAAATTCATTGAAAGAGTAGATGAATTTACACTGAATCCTTGTGATATTCCATCAAATGTAACTGCTACTGAATATACATACATATTTAAGCAGCATTGAGCTCAACAGCGACAGTGTAAAACGACCACGATTCCGACGCGAACTTCGGTAAAGTCTACGGTTTTCCAAACTAATATTTCAGTATATTTTACTGTTTGCAAAAGTTCACCAGTAGAAACATTGTGCACAAACAGCTAAGTTTAAAAACGAATCTTTATTTCAAATAGATTTTTCTATTTTATTTCAGTAATTTTGTGTTAATATAAATAACTGAGACAACTTAATTCAGCAGTTTAAAACGCAGTTATGAAATCAAATTACGAGAAATAAATCGACTCTCTAGGAATTTAAATTATTGGTCCATCAAAGTCTGCTCTTGGGCCAAACTGGCACCCGCCCCCCCCCCATGAAGGGTCGACTCATGTTCCCCCACGACCGTAAACATAACGAGCTGCGGGGGGGCGTCCAATTAGCGACTTCCTGTGATCAAACAGCCAATCAGAGGAGACCTTGCTTACTGCTGCGGCATTTATGTAAATAATTTATTCTATCTTGCATGGTTCTTTGATTGGTGTGTTGCAGGCAAGTATGAATTTCATAGCGAGTTATACACATGACGCAACATAATCTTGGATCTGCTTGTACGGCAAGACATGTCAAATTGAACTTTTATATAACAATTTATTAATAAAGTGGAGTTAAATTTGTCATATAGATATTCAGAATAATTTTTTTAGTGCATAGAATTATTTAATGCTCCTACAAATGTTTAATGCAACAAAGAACGCATGCTACACAGCAAACCATTGTTATAGTTATTCGATGAAGTTCAATTTCCGAACAACAGTGAAGCTGATCGCATGGTAGCGAAGTGTATTCTCTCATATGGATGCTCGAGTGAATGGTTTCATATCTATTTTTTGTGAATTAGAACCCAATTTTTCAGTTCTAGTGGCATCGATTTTCCTTTTTTATAAAAATGAATTCTCGATTTAAATCAATTAAGTAAACGGCGTCTTCGCCTTCCTTTTGGAATTAATTTAATAAACTATTTACTTCAAATACACTTTTCTGATAAATGCATAACAAACTTTAATTTATTTTAATCACGTGAATGGTGAATGGCGTCATCGCCTTTCTTTTGTTATGACGAGTAACCTCCAATTTCATTCCAACACGTGTATGGCAGCATTCCTATCATTATTCTTTAGTCAAAACTGAGTTAATTTTTTAATTATTTTGACCCTACAATTTATTTGAGGCAGTCCAGCGTAATAACGAGGAAATGACGCGTGAGAGAGACAATAAAATCGGTTCCAGAAACCGGGAAAAAACTGGGGCACGATCCGTTTCTGTGGGTACAGTTTAAGTCAAATGGTGAGATAAAATACGAGCGAAGCAAGCAAATACTATATTCAAGTAACTGAAATGAGGGCATTAAGGCTTGAACCTATACTTCTAGGTTCTGGTCTTTAATGGTGCACCCATTCGCCAGACGTCGGATGACAGGACAACAGACGTCGGATGACAGAACGACAGACGTCGGATGACAGGACAACAGACGTCGGATGACAGGACGACAGACGTCGGATGACAGGATGGCAGACGTCGGATGACAGGACGACAGACGTCGGATGACAGGACGACAGACGTCGGATGACAGGACGACAGACATCGATGAAAAGCCGACGGACGTCTAACGAAGTGCTGCAAGTTCGATGCTCGAATGTGAACGCTTAAACTTGAATAGGAAAATTTATTAATATTTGAAGATACTTGAACAGTTTGCTGGCTGTTTGGCTGTAAATGGAGAGAGACCATATGAATCGTCACAACCAGACACATGATCAAATTGTATCGTGCTGCTTCCATTAACTATTCATTTATATGCTAATTTATTCACCGAGGTTCAAATTTCTAGGTTTAGTATAGCCTAATATGTTCAGTTAAACTAAGATTTCTAAATCTAAGGAAGCCAGTGAAGCCGTGACCGGTTAGGCCGACTTCAGCAATACTTACTATTTGGTTACTTGGTTAAGATGAGGAGCGTCACCGACTGAAGTATTGGCGCCCCATATTCAGTAGTCTTCGGGGAGCATTAAATGTTGTCAAGCATGTTGATGTCCTGGAGGTACTTGATAATTATGTCAGCAGGACTTCAGCAATACAACTGAAGCTGAAGGCGCGACTGGCAGAAGCCGGCTAAGCCGCTGCATGTGGTCACGTCTTATAAACATGAGTGGCATCGTTTATGACAATTGGTTTAAAGAAGGAAGGGTAACTGGTGGTAATGGTAACGTCGTTATACTATTTTATTGTGTTCAAAAAGTAAAGCCCGTTTCCATAAGTTTGGGAATCATTTTACTCTATACGTGGATGTTCAGGATAGAGCTCATTCTAAAAAAATGCGTTTAAAATTACTTTTTAAAGACAACACTTCTAAAGAGGCCGGTATATTTAAATAAATACTTAATTATATAAAATATTTATTGTTATATTTAATTTTTTTAATTTCTCAAATTATTTTTTCTATTTTGTTAATCGATTCATGCATTGTCTCCGATTTTACGCAAGTGTGCAAAATTTTAGATCGATTGGATAGGTAGAAAGGTGTTAATATCATTATAAGATTTGTAGCAGACAGACAAACAAGAAGTCAAATTAGAGGAAAGATTTGTAATAAAGTCAATTTGTCCGTTTTTTCTTGTTATTTTAATTTGATCGAAATTAAACCACTCACAATAAATAAGGGAATACAAATTGAAAATATCCTCGACTCCAATTTTACTTGTTCGCACTTTCTGATTAATAAAAAATGATAAAAAATTATAAACACAATATAATAAGAATATATTTAAGATTATCGACACTTTTTGAACGCTGAAATTCAGCGAAAACATAGCGCATTATAGTCGCTTAAATAAAGCCAACACGATTTGCGTTCTTGCCTCCTGACGTCAGTCGAAGATCTGTCTTCATCAGCTCGTGTAGTCTTTAACGAGGAACGTTTGTCTGTTCAATGTTCATTCGTGAAGAGCGTATGTTCTTTGCAGGGGAATCCGTACTTTGTGAACTGATTAAAAAACTCTCGTGAGCACGAGTTGCCAAATTTATTTATTTGGAAAAATAGACGATTAAGAAATATTATTCTCACCCGTAAACACATAAAATTTAGGCTTGAAAACAAATTTATATGAAGCATTTGTGTAAAATGATTTCTTAATAGACCGTGAAAAAAATCTTCAATTAATTAATGAATCTTCGCTACTGAAAATGTAGTAAGAAATACATGAAAAATTACAAATCTCAAGATTTATACAGACAATGATTTACGAGCCTACATATTTTTCATATCGTGTACATATATTTTTGCCAAAGTTTGTAGACATAGGTGTTTGTTGTAGGCCTGGAACCACGAATAAATTGGCGTTGTTTAGGTGCCCATCCAGGATACTTATCGTGTCGGGATATTTATTACCTAGACCTGAAAATTCAGGCAATTTCGTACATCAGATTTCCATACCCGCTCCCCACCAGGTCTGAGCCACGGGGCAGTGACGCGAGGGAGCGAGGCAGGATACGCGAGCAGCTTCATACGAATTTAGATGGAATTTATTCATACAAATTTAATGACACATGTAGTGAATACATGTGTCATTACACTGGTCCCTTCACTAAAAGTTTTCCTGCAATTTATTTCCTTATGCTTATGAGGAACACAAAGACTTACACACCACCGCCCTACTTTATCTGATAACGAGACATTTATTCAAAGCTATTATATTGTATTCGCGACGCATGCTGATGGTAAATGTTTCATTAAAGCCCCAACATCAGTGAATGTAGGGAAAACAGAGTTGGGTTCTCTATGTAGTCATGGGTATCAAGCTTCAAAAATACAGACATTCAAAACACTTCAAAATTTTTTGCATAAATAGTACATCATCTCTGGTCCAGCATGACGATGTATTTGCCGTTCAAATTTTGCAGTTAGCATTACTCAGCAAGTGAAGGTTAATTGAAAGTTGTTAATCTTAATGGTTAATTACAAAGTTCTAACAGGGTAACTCATTTTACGATATTTTAAAACTTTAACATTTAGGCCATCATCATAAGAGTGACTGGGGGACGCTATGACCTGCATAATGAGCCTATGTCTATGCAGTGGCCTCTTGTCTATAGGCTGTTATGGATAGCCAGGTTTTAGTGATTAATTAGAGCGCAGACGCGCAAACAAGCAGTCAGAAAAATGAATGGGTCATATTGTCTATAAGCGACCCACATCCTGTTCCTGGCACTGATACGCCCTTATATTCCTGGCAAAACTGGGTTAGATGACATCAAAAAGTGCATTGAAAATTGGACGAAGTTTAACTCGTCTCTCTGCTTGTGGCTATTGAACGCCAGTCTAATGTCGATGCCGAGCAGGTGTCCATTTACAAATGAACATCATTAGCATTACCAAGTTAAACTGATGCTTTTAAAGCGAATATAATAATAAAAATTGCTTAACCACAGAATTTCCTACGTCGTCAACCAATTATATTTTTATGATGTTATCTAAGTCTCCATTAATGTTTCCGTATCTCTAAAGAATACAATTGATTCAAATTCCTTGTGGTTGCATATTTTAATATTGCACGGTAAGAGAACGCTGTGCTGTACATAGTTTCATTGCACGGTAAGAGAACGCCGTGCTGTACATAGCTTCATTGCACGGTAAGAGAACGCCGTGCTGTACATAGTTTCATTGCACGGTAGGAGAACGCCGTGCTGTACCTAGTTTCATTGCACGGTAAGAGAACGCCGTGCTGTACATAGTTTCATTGCACGGTAAGAG
>NW_025933054.1:25998-29891 GCF_000764305.2 Hyalella azteca
GACAGGACGACAGACGTCGGATGACAGGACGACAGACGTAGGATGACAGGACGACAGACGTCGGATGACAGGACAACAGACGTCGGATGACAGGACGACAGACGTCGGATGACAGGACGACAGACGTCGGATGACAGGAAAGCCGACGACAGACATCGATGGAAAGCCGACGGACGTCTAACAAAGTGCTGCCAATGCGATGCTCGAATGTGAACGCCTAAACTTGAATAGGCATGTTTATAAAATATTTGAAAATACGTGAACAGGTAGCTGTTTTGCTGTAAATGGAGAGAGACCTTATGAATCGTCACGACCAGACACATGATCAAATTACAACGTCCTGCTTCCATTTAATATCCATTTAAATGCAAATTTATTCACTGAGGTTCAAATTTAAAGGTTTAATATAGCTAAATATCATTGCACGGCGTACTCTTACCGTGCAATGAAACTAGGTACAGCACGACGTTCTCTTACCGTACATTAATGTAGACTTATAATAATATAATAGCGGTTTCAGCGTTATTAGGCCGTAGGCCTGTCGCCGATTCTTAACATCGCAGAACATTCACAGCATTTTGCGGTCTCGAACTCGCAACTCACTGCTACAATTCTGCTTTGCTTAACCGCCCGGCCTCCTCGCCGATTCTGACCAGAAACTGGCGCACAGAGCTGGGATCGAACCCGCGCCAATCTTGGTACTCTGAACTTTAACCACTGGGCCACCCTGCACCTTAAAAAACATAATAAAAATATCATTCGTTGACGACTTAGGAAAATTCAGGGGCTAAGCAATTCTTGTTCATAAATTTGCTTTAAAAGCATCAGTTTAACTTGGAAATGCTAATGATGTTCATTTGTAAATGGACAATTGCTCGGCATCGACAATAGACTGGCGTTCGATAGCTACAAGCAGAGAGACGAGTTAGACTTCGTCCAATTTTCGATGCACTTTTTGATGTCATCTAACCCAGTTTGGCCAGGAATATAAGGGCGTATCAGTGCCAGGAACAGGATGTGGGTCGCTTTTAGACAATATGACCCATTAATTTTTCTGAGTGTTTGTGTGCGCGTTTGCACCCTAATTAATCTTTATTAATCTCATGAGCCCGACTAGCCATAACAGCCTATAGACATAAGGCCACTGCATGGACATAGGCTCATTATGCAGGCCATAGCGTCCCCCAGACACTCTTATGATGATGGCCGAATTGTTAAAGTTTTGAAACAACGCATAAATGAGTTACTCAGTTAGAACTTTGTAATTAACCATTAAGATAAACAACTTTTAATTAACCTTCACTTGCTGAGTGCAAAAACTTATAGCTAACTGCAAAATTTAAATGGCAAATGCATCGTCATACTAGACCAGAGATGATGTACTATTAAAAAAAGAATTTTGAAGTGTTTTAAATATCTGTATTTTTGAAGCTTGATACCAAAGACTACATAGAGTTATTTATACCACAACATCCACTGCTGCTGTGGCTTCAAAGAAACATTGACCATCTGCATGCGTCGAGAATACATTATAATAAATTTGAATAAATGTCTGGTAATTAGATAAAGTAGGGCGTTGGTGAGTAAGTCTTTGTGTTCCTCATAAGCATAAGGAACAAACATTGCAGGAAAATCTCATAGTGAAGCGATAACTTCCTCATTTCATCTATAGATTAATAAATGTAAAGAGGATCATCTGTACCACTCCAGTAAAATCATTGTAAAAATTTGTATTTTCCTACCCATGTCATTAAAATTTGTATGAAAAAATTCCATCCGAATTCGCAAGAAGAAGCTGCATGCTCGAGTATCACGCCTCGCTCCCTCGCGTCTGTGCCCCGTCACTCAGACCTGGTGGGGAGCGGGTATGGAAATCTGATGTACGAAATTGCCTGAATTTTCAGGTCTAGGTAATAAATATCCCGACACGATAAGTATCCTGGATGGGCACCTAAACAACGCCAATTTATTCGTGGTTCCAGGCCTACAACAAACACCTATGTCTACAAACTTTGGCAAAAATATATGTACACGATATGAAAAATATGTAGGCTCGTAAATCATTGTCTGTATAAATCTTGAGATTTGTAATTTTTCATGTATTTCTTACTGCATTTTTAGTAGCGTAGATTCATAAATTTTTTTTGAAGATTTTTTCACAGTCTATTAAGAAATCATTTACACAAATGCTTCATATAAATCTCTTTTCAAGCTTAAAATTTATGTATTCACGGGTGAGAATAATATTTCTTAACCGTCTATTTTCAGAAATAAATCAAATTTGGCCACTCGTGCTCACGAAAGTTTTTAAAGCAGTTCACAAAGTACGGATTTCCCTGCAAAGAACACACGCTCTTCACGAACAAACATTGAACAGACAAACGTTCCTCGTTAAAGACTGCACGAGCTGATGAAGACAGATACTCTACTGACGTCAGGAGGCGAGAACGCAAATCGTGTTGGCTTTATTTAAGCGACTAAAAAGCGCTCTGCTTTCGCTGAATTTCAGCGTTCAAAAAGGTTTCGATAATCTTACATATATTTTTATTATCTTATTTTATAATTTTTCATAATTTTTATTAATTAGAATGTTCGAGCTAGTAGAATTGGAGTCGAGGATATTTTTAATTTGTATTCCCTTATTTATCGTGGGCGGTTTAATTTTGGTCAAATAAAAATAGCATGAAAAACGGAAAAATTGACTTTAATACAACTTTTCTCTCTAACTTTACTTTTTGTTTGTTTGTCTGTCTGCTACAAATCTTATAATGATATATAACAAATTTTTACCTACCCAATCGATCTAAAATTTTGCACCCTTGCGAAAAATCGGAGACAATGCATGAGTCGATTGACAAAATAGAAAAAATAATTTGAGAAATTAAATAAATTAAATATTACAATAAGTATTTTGTATAATTAAGGATTTACTTGAATGTACCGGCCTCTTCAGAAGTGTTGTCCTTAAAAAGTAAGGCATTTATTTAGAATGAGAGTAAATGATCCTCCTAAATATATGGAAACGGGCTTTACTTTTTAAACACGATAAAATAGTATAACGACGTTACCATTACCAGCGGTTCCTTCTTTAAACCAATGGTCCTAAACGATGCCACTCATGTTTATAAGACGTGACCACATGCAGCGGCTTAGCCGGCCTCAGCCAGTCGTGCCTACAGCTTCATTTGTATTGCTGAAGTCAGCCTAACCGGTCACGGCTTCACTGGCTTCCTTAGATTTAGAAACCTTAGTTTAACTGAACATATTTGGCCATACTAATCCTTGAAATTTGAACCTCGGTGAATAAATTAGCATATAAATGAATACTTAATGGAAGCAGCACGATACAATTTGATCATGTGTCTGGTCGTGACGATTCATATGGTCTCTCTCCATTTACAGCCAAACAGCCAGCAAACTGTTCAAGTATCTTCAAATATTAATATATGTTCCTATTCAAGTTTAAGCGTTCACATTCGAGCATCGAACTTGGCAGCACTTCGTTAGACGTCCGTCGGCTTTTCATCGATGTCTGTCGTCCTGTCATCCGACGTCTGTCATCGCCTGTCATCCGACGTCTGTCGTCCTGTCATCCGACGTCTGTCATCGCCTGTCATCCGACGTCTGTCGTCCTGTCATCCGACGTCTGTCATCGCCTGACATCCGACGTCTGTCGTCCTGTCATCCGTTGTCTGTCGTCCTGTCATCTGAAATCTATCATCCTGTCATCCGACGTCTGTTGTCCTATCATCCGACGTCTGTTATCCTGTCATCCGACGTCTATCGTCCTGTCATCCGACGTCTGTCGTCCTGTCATCCGACGTCTGTCGATTTGTCTTCCGATGTCTGTTGTCCTGTCATCCGACGTCTGTTGTCCTGTCATCCGACGTCTG
>NW_025933055.1:0-394 GCF_000764305.2 Hyalella azteca
TTCTTAACAGTAGAACAGTCATTTACCCTTCGAATTCTATATATTTCGGAACGCGTTCGAAACCATGCATGAAATGCGACAATTACTGCGTAAAAGGGCCATTACAGCAGGATTGAAGCTAACGATATGAACCGCATGTAAAGCAAATGGGCGGCTCACTTTAGGAATACTTTTATATAAAAAAGCACTCGAAACGGAATGTTAAAAGTGTAAGACAAGACACATATTATAACATAACATAGTGGTGTCGGCGCTGAAGTGTAGGCCTGATGTGGCCTGTCGCCGATTCTTTTCCTTTCCGTGCCTTGTTCACAGAAGATCTAATATCGTGTTATTTGCCCGGATATTTTCATGACTGGCGATAGTTTGAAGTAGCTACTAGACTTCCACCGGG
>NW_025933056.1:0-20676 GCF_000764305.2 Hyalella azteca
ATTGTTACCACTTAGTGCAGCTGAAACAAATGGAACAGAAAGACAAAGGTGAATGCATGTAAAAATAAATAGGTGACAAAAATTACTATGCAATAAAAGGCATGAGGGTTGAGTGACAAGGGATCAGAAGCCTCACGGCAACACTACGTTTTGCTAAGAGTTGGCATTGTTAAGTTACTTGCAAATAACTGTTTTAGCCCAGGTAAAAATTTTTTTTTCTCCTAAATAAAACTGTTTTCAATTACTGTATTTGAAGCTTTTGAAATTAGTGTGAATTATATTTTGAAAGTATCATTTATAGGGATAATTTTGAGTTCAAGTTTAGACTATTAGCTTTTAAAATAAAATGTTGACACGATATAAATTGAAATGATACCTAGTGGGGCAACGGGCCCATGCGTGTCATGGAGCAAAGCGCCCAAGGTGAGTTTAATACCCCTCGGTGAAGTCTTGTGTTATACCTCATTAGATTTGTGTCAATGAGCTCTTCAAAACTATGGCTAGCCTTTTGAATTACAAATTGCACTTAATATTGTATGTTTTTTTATTTGCCTTCTCACGGCAGCTGGTTCTAGTTTTTAGTTATGCGTATTTGCAACCTGTTATGAGTTATTGACACATGCCTTGTCAAAAGTTGATTTCAGCCAACACCAATGAACCAAAAGTTGAGAAGTTTTTATAGTGTTGGCTGAAATCACGATTAAGTATGAATTCCCTGCAAATAATATTTGGATTATGGACAAAACTGGAGTTTTTTCTGATCAAGTAAATATATTTTTCTCTAGTGAAGGATACATTTTCTCATGTCAAGGATGAATTTTTTACGGCAAGGATATATATTTTCATGTCAAGAAAATATTTTTCAAGTCAGTGCTAGATTTTTTAAGCCACGAATATATTTTTTTCAATATTTTCTTATTACATATTTCTTATTTTGAGCTGTAAAGTGTTGTTTTATAATTTTTAAACAAAAAATATGCTATTGGGATAAGGGGACAAAGAGTGGGCGCCTTGCCCCAAGCCCATGGTCCCATTGCCCCAGGGGTGGGGCAATGGGACCATTTTGACATTTTTTACAAAACAGTTTTCCATTAAAAATTAGATAACTATAAGTGTGTTAGCATGTAATTCACATCATACATTCCTCTTTAGTTTTAACTTTAAACAAAACAAGGAACTACCGTACCTCGTATAAATTAAAACTTCATCAAAATTTTGTTTAAAAAAAGGGGGGCCGCTGCCCCATGTTACCCTACCGTTAAAATTTGTTATTGCTCATCTGCCCTCAATTGATGGCGTGCCAAAATTCATGTGTTGATTGTATTTACATTCTGTTCTTCCTTTTTTTTTGCTTATTGCGGAAAAGTTTCATGTCCGTCAAGCTGTCGACGCTGATAAGGCCCATCATCTTCTGTAGTCAGGGTCAAGATAATGGACCTGGAGCCCAGCGCGCTTGTGTTCCTTCTACCTCAAATTGCTAGATTTGCTTCTTGACCCATTTTGTGTTTATTTTCAAATATATGTGATGCATTTATTATTAGAAACACTCCCTAAAAATCACGGGGGGAAAATTGTACCTGTTGAATTTGAGCTGCCAGGTTTTGATTGTTTTCATAACTTGAATGAAGAGCAGTGCAGTAGATGTGTAGCTCTATGGGTTAGAACCTCCTATGGGGCCCAGCAAGTCAAATTATCTGCAGAGCATCAATCAGCTAGAGAATCTGTGTGGTGCAAACTTACTCTAAAAGGCAAAGATAGCCTTCTCATAGGGGTCATTTACAGATCACCTAACAGCTCCTCTGATAATAATGAAGTACTAAACAGCCTTTTACCAAGCATGTCATTCAGCATGTCGCATACGTTGATCGTTGGTGACTTTAACCATCCAGAAATAGACTGGGCACATCAATCTTCTCCAAGAGATGAGAATCACCCAGCATTCCTGTTCATGGAGTCTGTGCGAGACTCATTTTTAATCCAAAACATCACCAAGCCAACTCATTTTAGGGGTAAACAGACCCCAAATATTCTAGATCTTGTGTTTACTAGTGAAGATTCAATGATAGATGAGCTTCGCCACGAGGCCCCGTTGGGCAAAAGCCACCACCAATCATTGTTTTTCAGTATCAAGTGTTGTGCAGGAGAAACGCTTCGGAAGCGTGAACGTTTGAACTTTGCAAAATGCGACTATGATAAACTCTGAAGCGGTTAATGTGGCAAATATTTCGGACTGTATTAAGGACATGAATGTGGCTGATTCATGGTCGTTTCTCAAAGACACGGTTATGTCAGCAGTTGATACCTGTGTACCTAAGATTACGCTTGGTGGAGTCAAAAAGTCCCAGTGGATGACCAGTGCAGTTAAGGCTCGGCTAAAGACCAAGAAAGAAGCCTACAAGCGATATTTACGAACTCGCAGCGATTCTGAGTATAACCTTTATGCAAGGGCTCAAAATCAAGCTAAAAAAGTTTGTCGCAATGCAGTGAAAAACTTCGAAAAAATATTGCTAAAAATGCAGAAAAGAATCCGAAGGCCTTCTTTTTGTACGCTAGTTCGAAGTGTAAGTCAAAGAACGGTATTTCTGATTTGAAAGTAGACCAACGAAAGATTTCCTCCGATGAGGGCAAGGCAAACGTTCTTAATCAGTTCTTCAGCAGTGTATTCACAGATGAGGACTTGAACAGTATTCCAGATATTGAGGAACGCCCAGTCAGCTCGAAACTAACAGGTTTTGAAATACACGAAGAAGAGGTTCTCAAGCGCCTGGTAGCTCAAAATCCCAACAAGTCATGTGGACCAGACGGCTTCCATCCCAGATTGCTCAAAGAATTAGCAACCGTTCTGGCCGGCCCATTGACAGTATTCTTTCAAAAAACTTTGAACGAAGGAACTTTGCTGTCCGACTGGAAAGAAGCACAAGTAACACCATTGTTCAAAAAAGGTGACAAAAGCAGCCCCGGCAACTATCGCCCTGTCAGTCTGACAAGTGTTGTTTGTAAGCTAATGGAATCTGTTGTGAGGGATAGGATTATCAATCACTTGACTGCTCACCATCTCATATCAGATTGTCAACATGGTTTTATTGCTGGTAGATCCTGCACCACTAACTTATTATTTACGTTGAACGAGTGGACTCGCCTGCTGGACGAAAGGGAACCAGTAGATGCATTGTACCTCGATTTTGCCAAGGCATTTGACAGTGTTCCGCATGAGCGGCTGTTACGTAAAGTGAAGTCTTTGGGAATTGAGGGAAATGTACTCCAATTATCGTTGGCGCTCCAAGTATGAACGCGTTCAAGAACAGACTAGATAAAGCTATGGAAAAATATATGTTCAGATTTGAAATGCCTAGCACCATATTGAACCCGGTGCAAGTCGAGTAGCTATTTCAAACTTTCGTCAGTCATGAAAAAATACGGTCAAATGACACGATTTCGATCTTCTGTGAACAAGGCACAAAAAGGAAAAGAATCGGCGAAGGAAAAGAATCGGCGACAGGCCACATCAGGCCTACACTGCAGCGCCGACATCACTATGTTATGTTATGTTATTATGCAACCTTTACATTGGTTGTAGCAAAGGACTTTTTGTCCGAGACAAGAATGGTCATAGGTGTTTTTTGCTAAGCTGGGTGTGCTGAATTCAAACTAATAAATAGTTTTGCTTCACCACTTTAAGTTTTCTGTCTTTTAAATTGTCATAGCAGGACTCTAGAGTGAAAAATATTTGCCGCAGTGTTCAGCAACTCAGATGTAGAACTTACACGATGGCATTCGTACGTACGCTGATGAGCTAAACTGCATTGAGAAATCGTAGATGACAGAATCCGGGCAGGAATAAGATGCTTATAGCCGAATAAGGAAGCAATATTGTAATTACTGACTCGTGACTCATGAATGTTATCATTTGGTATAAATTTTATGAACGCATAACAAGCAAATTATTCCGAACTTGTAAAGTTGTATGTAGACAATCTATTAGAAGTTGCTTCGCCTCTCATCTATTCTTGGTTGGTCAACACGCACCAAAAAATTATTGATTGTTCATCACCAATTGAAGGCAATGTTTGGATATAAGTTATCTCGTATAACTTTTCTCTTACCTTAATAGACAACCGATGAAATCTTACTTGAAATTCTTGATAGCTATATACTTCTGCACAGTATGCATGTTGGAGGCCAGCATTGCCCAATACCTGCATCACTTGCATACTCCTTCCCACGCACAACCCTGCTACAGGGTAAAAGTTGCCAAATAAAGAACACGGGCTGAATAAAGAAGTGTGAAATCACGACTGATGATGAAATGGAAAGAAAACTAGCAAACGAAGGAAAAAATTTATGATTTAAAAATGCCATTTGGTAGTTAGGAATGTATATTAATAATTTCGTTAGAATCTGTTCAGCAGTTTGGAAGAAATTCTTCGATCACTGCAAATTTTGATTCGTATTGCCAAGTAACTCACAAATGAAGGTGAGATTTTAAAATTTTTCACGTGCTTAACATCATGTTAGGTTCTGATGAATACATGTTCCAAGTTTCAAGCTGTGTTCATTAATTGGGAGTGGGAGATATTCTTTGATAATTGAATTTGGAGATGGGCTGTGAGACCAGCCACAAGTCTGGCCGTAAATTTTCCTGAGACGTCCTGGGTTTCTAGAGCTGAAACAGTTAAACAGCTGAAAAACATATTGGTTTACTGAATGGGGTTCTATTTGTGAAATACCCATTTGTGTTTAACCTTTCTCTTTTAAAATAACAGCATACTAAATACCAAGAATGAGGTGTTTGTTTTTGTATGTGTCTGTGGGGGGAGCACTAGAAATTCACTAGCTAGCCAAAGAGGGCGCCAGCCTGAAAAAGTTTGGGAGCCTCTGGTGTACATGGTGCCTTGGTGTCTTTTTGGCAGAATAACGGCGTCCTCGACCTATGTTGTGCTGTACTCTACAGACTGGTCTGCCAACCCCTTAATTGTGATTATTAAGCCTGTACCAGATGAATTTGGAATCTTTGAAATCTATCACCAACTTTCTTGCAAATGATTTAGCTCTTTGCAAAGATCTAACAAATAACCATGATGACAGATTTTGGATCCATAGGGGATGATCATGAAGGGAATTCACAAAAATGTCAGTAAAAATTCTTGATAGTAATGATGGATAGCCAAGATTCTCAATGTTTAATATTAGGTAGGTATTACTAAACTCAGAGCTGGGCAGCGCTACTTTGAAATGTAGCGCCGCTACCGCTACCGCTACCGCTACATGCTCTAAATGTAGCGGGCGCTACCACTACCGCTACACCCACTAGATTGTAATGGGCGCTACCGCTACCGCTGAAGAGGGTCGCAGAACATTAGCTATATTGTATCATAGTGTATTTTCTTACTTCTAGGTCATGCCTCCTAATGTCATCTGGTTTTCTCCCTTAGAAGGAGTGGTTTAAATTTTGTTTTGTTATTAATAATGTGTGTGTTTCTTCTGTGTTTGTTTCAGACATATATCTTTGTTATTGGCTTCACCAATACATGTGTCCAGTATTGCCAGTGAAAAAGAGTCTACCTTTAACATGCACCAGCATGGTCATGCACTCATGCTTGAACTTGTGCCTATCTGCACCTGATTGTCTATCAATGTCTGCATCCATTGCCTGAATTCCAATTTACCTTGAAGTGATTGTCAACCTAATCCTGCTTGCCAAACTGCCGATACTCTGGTTCTTCCACATACTCCTGTTTCCTAAGCAACTTCAACGCTCCTTTAAGGGTGAGTTGCAGTGAACTGGTAATATGATGCATTAATTTCCTGTCCTACCCATTTTCATGCTTTAACTAAATTGCACCCAATTTGGCTTATGATCTTGGTAAATATTTGGTTGCTTTTACAGTTATTGAGTGTTTACATTGTGACATTTGCATTACAGCATTAAGTCTTGTGTTATGCTTTGTGTTCCCTTTTGCTATACTGTATGGAGTAAGTGTCCTGCTTCTACATTGTAGCATGGGATTTGCAAAAGTTATAAACTTTTTTAGAGTACCCCTTATTTGCCGTTTTCTATTAATTCCCCGTTTCTTTCATTTTTTTAAATTTACATGAACAAAAAGGTCTTAGATTTCTGTTTTACATATGTGTACCAAGTTTCAAAACGATCCGTCTGTAAACAAAAAAGTTTTTTTGGAGGGTAGCCGGCCCCTTTAAGTAAAATCTAAAGGCTTTATCTATAAATGTAGCGGTAGCGCTGTAGCGGCAAAACCTCGTATCGCTACTTAAATATGTAGCGGGCGCTACCGCTACATTGCCTTAAATGTAGAGCCGCTACCGCTACTGAAAATGTAGCGGCCGCTAGTAGTGGCCGCTACATGTAGCGCGCTACTGCCCACCTCTGACTAAACTTCTCTACTAGTCGAAATGGATCTTGGATGAGCTAATGCCAACTCCCACTTGATCACACTGTGTGTGCAGGAGTGATAGGAATCATTATAATTATGTTTGATAAATTAAAAACATTATTGTTTAATCATACACTAATATTATTATGGATTGACTTGAAACTTTGTCATTTTAAATCAAACATTTGCTTCCAATTTCTCATATTTATAGAAAATAAATAACTAGCTTGGATCAACTCAAACATGAAACAAATTGGGTCACTGATAGCAAAGCAACATTTAACTTGTTAAGAACTGAGAAATATAGGAAAAATGTTAGTTCACTGTAGAGTTCAAACTTATTTTCAATTGCTTTATGGCCTCGGAAGTTGAACGTAACTCGACTTATGAGTGCTTCTAGCATATGTGAAGTTGCGCATAACTTTTTTGATATATGTTGGGAAGATGCCATCTTTTAGACTTATGCATACTTATGCAGTTGCTACAAAGTATGACCCAATATTTTTAGACATGAATGTCAAGATTTATTCAAAGCCAAATTTATATGTTTTCTAGATTTTATTTATGAATAATATTTTATACTTGTGCATTACCTAAGTAATATCTTATCTTACAAACTTTGTACAGTCTACCAAATAATTGGGCAGAAGCTTCATTTGTATAAGTGATAAGATTTCAAATTAGAGTAAACTAGTATTTGACTTTAGGTAAAAAGTTTGTCTTTTCTAATCCATGTTCAAAGGAAAGTTGTGAGCCCAATTCTGTTTACTCTGAATATCTTGCACTACCTAAACTTGCATTATACCTTACAGAAACATTCTAGAGCTCTAAGACTCCAGCAGAGATGAAGGAGTTACCCGCATTGCAGGAGTCTTCTGATGCAGTCAAGTTAGGTGCAGGTCTCGAGCTGTGTCATCATACAGCTGAAGACTGCAGGCAGATGGAGCATTCCTTGCCAAGTTGTGTCATGGGTAATTAGCTCATTGTAATGTTTTGATTTATGTAATATTTTGTTATGATGTTTATTCTCATTGCAGTAATAACAAAATTGATGTTTGCTCTGGTTGCCATATGATTAAAATCAATTTTTATATTTGTTTATACACTTGCAATTTCATCAAGAATCTGGTTTGGTTTTATCACTTATGTTTTCTAAGCAAGTATGTATGTGCACGAAGTGTCTCTGGCAGAGAACTGTTTGCCCTCCAACTTTTGACATTAAGTTGGAAAATTTATTTGCTCCATTGTACATATTTTGGCATAAGCAAGTATACAGAATATAAAGGATTTGTGATCATTATTTTGATTTTAGCACAAATCACAGAAAATATGGCTTTTTAAAGTTAAATTGTATGGCTTGGATAAGATTTATGTGAATTATATAACATTTAGAATTGATGTCTGGCATTCTCAAATTTGATGTTAATATTCATGTAGCCAGTGCTGAGTATTTTGACCATATATGATAAGCTAAGGTCAGCAACTATTGACAATTTTGAAGTATGTTCCTCAATAATTGAATCAGTACTCAAGTTGTGGCACTTGCAGAAGCTGTGAAGATTGAGCCTCGTGATGAGCAGCAATCAAACTGTGACTCGGGGCTCCCAGCTGGCTTCCTTGAAGTGGAGAAAGAGGAACCTTTCTTCATGGAAGAAGTTAGTGATTTTCCTTTGAAGAATGTTCTTTTGTTATCAATCTTTGAAATTTATTAATAATACAAGCCCAATAATAGCCTAATAAAGTTCAGCAAAGTTCTGAGTTACGCATGAAGGAAGATATGGGCACTTGCTTTGTTAGCATTATATCCAAGATGCTTTATAGTTTCTTCTATCCAAGATGTCAGAGCCTTCCTTTTTTTATGAAGCTGAGTATAGTTTTTTCATTTCCAGTGTAGAATTTATGACATATTACCCATACAGATTTTATACTTCTAGAAAATAAACTTTTATGGATATATGATATATGTATCCATATATCATTATTTAACTTCAGCTGAATTTTCGATTTCCTAATAACCATTTGCTTGCATTATATGTTTATCGAATGTTATTAGGTAAGATTGTGTTATACAATACGATCTTTGCAATAGTTTAAATTTTGCACTGATGTCATTCTAGCTCCCAACATTCTTCAGTTTATTAAACTCCATTGAATTTAATTTAGATTTATTAAAATGAAAATTATAGACTTCCAATTTACTGCCATGAATGTGGACTAAATTTGCACGTCAGTTGTGAAACTTGGTAGAGTCATCTGATTAGCCTCTGAGTTGCTGAACCAAGACCTCTCAAATATTACACTTATTTAGTACGTCAACATTCAGTCTAAATAGATTTAGTATCATTTCTTCCATCTGAGCAGGACAGTGCTACAGTTGCTGACTTCAAACCGTTCCAAATTCCATTCCTGGGCTTGGATTCTCTCAAGGCAGAGCCTGTCGAGGCTGGGGCATCTCCATCCATCCCCCAGGCTCCTCCTGCAAACCAAGAACTCCCAACAAGGGCAGGAATCTTTACCGCTGTTCAAAAAGCCTCTGAGACTGCCTGCTTAGCCTCTACTTCTCTGGAGGCGCACAATTGTGGTGCTTCAATGGCTCTTCCGCCTTCAGAAACTTCAACTTCCAAGAGCAAGAGTCAAACAAATGAAATGAAAATCTCATCCACTGAACAAGAAGCTGGTGAAGCTCGCTCGCCTAATAATGGCCGCCTTCCTCCTACTCCTGCACCATCAGTAAATTGTAACGTTCTCAGCTACAATGGAACGAGAACTGTCCCTGCAACGCGGGAGGCTTCTTTTAAGGCGAAAGAGGCGCACAATTCTGTGGATTTGGAACGTTCAAAGCATCTGTGCATCAAATTTAAAAAATGCAGTGTACTATTGACTCGCATTAATGTTTCTGAAAATTACATTTACGTTTGCGATGAAGAAAATGAAAATAATATTTGCTCAGAAGAAATAGCATTTCCAGAGCCTTATCCTGATCATGGGAGCAAAGATTCAGAGCGACCTAAAATGCGCAGTGAAAAAGTGTGCAAAAGTGGGGGACCAAAATCAAGTGAAGAGAATGAGTTAAGCATTTCTAAAAATACTGATAGTCTGCGAAGGACATCCCTCAATCGTTCTAAGCGTCTAAATGCTTCTATGAAGGAGGCAATTTCTTCCACAACCTCCCACGTGCGTCGTAACAAAGAGAAGACTCGCAAGTGTCATGTCTGTGGCGCAGCTTTCCGCTTTAAATCTAATCTTGACCGACATATCAACGCAGTTCATCTTAAATTGAGGCCCTACAAGTGCTCTAAGTGCGATTATGCCTCCAGTCGGGTTTCTGGTTTACAAACCCATTTAAACACAGCGCATAGCTGTTTCGCCGGCGCCCAATTAATAGAGAAACATCACGAGTGTTCTGACTGTAGCTATGCTGCTACTTCCAAGAACAATCTCAACCGGCACATAAAACATGTACATCTGAAGATAAAACCACATAAATGCTCCCTCTGTGATTATGCTGCCGCAACTAAAACACTTCTTCGTTATCACGTTACAGGTGTCCATCAGAAACTCAGGCGCTACAAATGCCATGAATGTGCCTACGCTGCCGCCGTGAAGAGTAAACTTGCGCTCCATATGAAAGCCGTTCACTTGAAACTAAAGCCATTCAAGTGCAATGAGTGTGACGGCTACTTTTCTCAGAAAGGTCATCTAAAAGCTCACATTTCCAGGGTGCACCTCAAAGACAGCCCGCACACGTGTCCGCACTGTTCCTACTCCGTGTGGTGGAAAGCAGATCTTGCTCAGCATATCGCTATCGTTCACCAGAAGCTGAAGCCTCACAAGTGTCCTCAGTGTGACTTCACTTGCAGAATTAAAGGGCATCTTAATTCTCATGTTAATGCTGTTCATTTAAAATTACGACCTCACAAGTGCCAGACGTGCAAGCGCGGGTTCTCCCAGAAAGCAAGTCTAGAACGGCACATGAAATTGGTGCACATGAATTTGAGGGAACACAAATGTTCACAGTGTGATTACGCTGCAAGTTCTCGCTGGGATCTCAAGAAACATGTTGATGCGGTGCATCTGAAATTAAAGAAATACAAGTGCCGAATTTGTGAGTACAGCACCGCTAACAAGTCTAGGCTTATAAGGCATGCTGCTCGTAAACACTGAAAATCAATTGGCTTCCACACCGAGTATAATTATTGCTGGAAAAGATATCTTTTATATGCCCTGTGTACGAAATTAGTTCCATTTATTTCTTCTCTGCTGAAGGTAGCCAACACCAATACCGCTGAACTTGCTACACTTATTGTAGTCTTTATTATTATATTCTATATATTCATTATGTTACATTTAGAGGAGGGCAAACCTGAGCTGGATGGCGTCCGCGGGCAAGTGGTTCTATTCGGATATGGTTGTGGGGAAAAATGTCATCTGGGGGTATTGAGTCCAGCTGAAAGGAACGACATACTGTAGAGGGTGGGACTTGCTGGTATTCTGCATGGAGCAGCTGACAGGGGAGGGGGAGGTGGCTATAACTTTAACCTTTCTTCATAAGGCTTGCCTTTTAATCCCGGAATTATCTTTGTTGCACATCTTGGAACACTCGCCACTAAATTTTTGTCCTTTTATTGCTTTGGTGACCACACGGCGTTTCCAAACTCTAGGTTCGGGCGCACGACAGCGACAATCAACTGCTTCATCGCTTCAGCACCTATGTACTCTAAAGAGCGTCTGATTAGTCCAAGTCGTTTATTGGCGTTATTAGCTTGAGCTTCAAGATGCTTAGAAAATTTCAACTCGTCGACATCAACTCATAATTTATTTTCCATTGTCGACTTCGACATCATCACTGTCGTTGCAATCATGTCTTCTCATACTGTAATCTTGCTGTTCATTATTCTTGTCAAGATGGATTACTTTACCTTTGTCAGCGTTAAAACGCAGCTGCCACTTATCAGCCCAGTCAACCAACCTGTCAGGATCAGCTTTCAACTGTACTTTTTGCGACGAATTCTTCACTGTATGTCACGTATTCGCTAGTAAAACGATTTTAATGACATGGTCAGACGGGAGCCAAATAGTTCTTTTTTTTGTGTGGCAACATTTTGCGGGGCGGAGGCTACAGGCCATATGAGCTGCAGCCACCAGGGCGTCGCCAATTAACATTTCATTTTCTCTACTCGTATTGCCTTAGGGTTTTAATCACTGCTGTAATTATTTTATCTTTGCGGACGCAGTATTACTCTGGTGTATATTTGGATTAGATGTGAATACCTGTTTTTACGCGACTGGATTAAATGCCATGAATATTCGTTAATCTTCTAAAGAATCCTCTCGATCGATTCAGTTGAGACTGTTATTGCGACTTTTAATTTACTTCATTTAGCCTGTGTCAATCTGTTTTACTGTGTTCAAACCTATCACGATGCCCCCAGTAAAACATTTCCTGTTTCGCTACTTTCAGCTTACAAGAACAATAAAGGAGAAAACCCCTGTTCGTTTTGTTAACTGCCTCGGCAACACAGTCCTATACGTGAAACGCCTTGGATACTGTATGATAAACTTTTGTGTCGTCAGCATACATCGAGTGTGTCTACAAAAGTGTGTAGACACTCTCGAGTGTGTCTACATCGAGTGTGTCATCAGCATACATCATGGAGTTACATGTGTCTAGCACACGCTAGACACAGCTTCTGGCATATCATTCATAAATATAAATAAAACAGCCCAGAGAACGATTCCTTGTTGCTGTTGTTGTAATTGTCCATCCTAGTAGTGGCGGGAAGGAGGGGGGGTGATAGGTCAGTTTTTCCGGGCACTTAATGCCACTCGTAGTTCTACGACCAGCACTGGCTCGTTGACCCGCCAGAACCATTTTTATAGAATTACACAACACCTTCGACAAGCCAGGTACTCATTTATCAACCAGAGTTGGATGAATGGCTCTGTTGACCATGAGCTGAGCATCCCGGAAGAACTTGTCCTCAGTGGGACTCGAACCCGGGAGCTGGGTGTCAGAGACAGTCTCTAACCACTTGGTCTTCCTTCTTGGCTTTAGAAACCGAGTCTCTCACCACTGTACCGCCACCGCAGCTCACGCTTCTTTTTGGCACGTCGCTGCGCACTGAAGCCCAGTCAGATACGGACCCATTAATACTGACACGTTGTCGTCTCCCTACTAGAAAATCTCTGATCCATTTGAGTGCATTACCCTCAATTCCAAAAGACTGCAATTCACGCAACAGCCGCTCATGTGGGACACTGCCAAATACCTTGGCAAAATCAAGGTACACTGCATCTACTGGCTCCCTTCCGTCCAGCAGGCAGGTCCATTCGTTCAGAGTAGACAAGAGGTTATGAACTTGTGGTGCAGTATCTACCGGCAATAAAGCCATGTTGACAGTCTGATAGGATATTATTAACAGAAAAATGATCGATCAATCGATCCCTTACAACAGATTCCATAACCTTGCAAACGACACTTGTCATACTGACAGGGCGATAGTTGCCCGGGCAGCTTTTGTCACCTTTTTTGAACAATGGTGTCACTTGAGCTTCTTTCCAGTCAGCCGGCAAGATCCCTTCGTTGAAACTTTTTCAAAAAATGACGTCAAACGGCCGGCTATGACAGTTTCCAACTTTTTTAGTAATCTGGGGTGGAAGCCGTCCGGTCCACATGACTTGTTTGGATTTACAGCGATAAGGCGCTTGAGAACCTATTCTTCTTGTATGTCAAAACTTGTTAATTTAGAGCCGACTGGGCGCTCCTCAATAGCTGGAATACTGTTCAAGTCCTCTTCAGTGAATACGGTAAGTTACTAAAAACTGATTAAGAACTTTAGCCTTGCCCTCATCAGAGGATATCTTTCGTTGATCTACTTTCAAATCAGAAATACCGTCCTTTATCTTGCACTTCGAGCTAGCGTGTAAAAAGAAGGCTTTCGGTTTTTTTTTTGCATTTTTAGCAATACTTTTTATCGAAGGTTTTTACTACTGTGCGACAGCTTTATTTTGCTTGATTTTGAGCTCTTGCGTATAGGTTATAATCGGCATCGCTCCGAGTCTGTAAATAACGCTGGTAGGCTTCCTTCTTCTATTCTAACTTAACTAGAAGTATACTGTTCATCCAACGAGGTTTTTTGACTCCACCGAGCCTAATTTTAGGTATCGTATACATATGCAGCAACTGCAGACATAATAATAATAATAATATAATAGCGGTTTCAACGTTTATTAGGCCGTAGGCCTGTCGCCGATTCTTAACATCGCAAANAGTCATAGCAGGACTCTAGAATGAAAAATATTTGCCGCAGAGTTCAGCAACTCAGATGTAGAAGTTACACGACGGCATTCCGACGTACGCTGATGAGCTAAACTGCATTGAGAAATCGTAGATGACAGAATCCGGGCAGGAATAAGATGCTTATAGCCGAATAAGGAAGCAATGTTGTAATTACTGACTCGTGACGCATGAATGTTATCATTCGGTAGAAATTTCATGAACGCATAACAAGCAAATTATTCGGAACTTGTACATAGACAATCTATTAGAAGTTACTTCGCCTCTCATCTATTCTTGATTGGTCAACACGGCCCAAAACCAAAAAATTATTGATTGCCCATCACGAATTGAAGACAATTTTGGGATACACGTAATCTCCTATAACTTTTCTGTTGTCTTAATAGATAACCGATAAAATCTACATCTATCAGGACGGTATGCATGTTGGAGGCCAGCATTGCCCAATACCAGCATCACTTGCATACTCCTTCCCACGCACAAGCCTGCTACAGGGTAAAGTAACCTACGGTATTATGTGCTGAAAGCCTAAGGTACAAATTTCCTTCATGGAAGTGTACCAGCGAGCCAATGAGCTGTAAGCCAACGAAATATTAGCCGTCGGGCTGGACACTTGAGACCTCCCGCTTCTTTCACCTGTCACTTCCTTGTCACTTCGTCTCTTTGAGATGCTAACGTCGCTTCTTGCCAGCTTCAGCCCCTTGTGGGTGATGAATGTTTTGAGATGCCGCTGGTGGTCTGCTGTGAGCGTTTTTTGGTACCCATGTTTACCATACCATAGAATAGTATTCAGTCACAATCTTGTTAATAGTGGTTTTGCTGAGGAATTATTTACACAGCTCTCGCACTGTAATCCGTTGATTTTCAAGCATTACCGCTTCGACCTGGCAATAGTTTCGTCAGAAACCGATGGCCGCCTGTCACGGGTGTCGTCGAGGATGTCAGTTCGGCCAATTTTAAAGACCCTTACCCAACTACGCAACATTCCAGAGCTTGACAAATGTTTTCGTGAATTTCCTTCTCCGGTTTATTCCTAGCGGCCGCAGCTACCCTGGCTTGGTAAGAGATTTGAGTTGGGGAATCAAACAACCTGCCTCTTGATTGATGCCGGGTTGAAGGTGAAGAAGTAGTCGTGCGCAGACCGCCTGTTACACCTGGACTCAGCAATTATTGTTTAATTTAGTGCAAGTCTTCATCCTCTCACTCTCAGCTTCTCTTCTTCCTCTCTCAGCTGGTAATTGTTCTCCAGGTTGTCAGCAGTCTCACGATGTATAGCAAATTTTATTAGATCCAGTGCTCTTTACTAGCTATAAGGTAGCTAGACGACCAGTTTGTGTGAGATACGTAGCAGTTGCTCGCACTATGGAGTGCTGAACTCTTCTGGGGTAATTGCTTCCCCCGAGAAGCACACGCACAGAGATGAGAGGGATTCCCAGGGCATTGATGCTTGATACCATCACATGTCTCTCACGGACGTATTGAGCACAGATCAGGAGGTAGTGTTCAACTGTTTCTTCAACCCTACAATGCAGACACATGGGAGTGTCAGCCATTCCAAATCGATGAAGGTAAGAGCGGACTCCAACATGTCCCAGACGAAGGCGAGTTAAAACAACTGAAACACGGCGAGAATGACAAGTAATCCATGGGACAGGAGACAATCCTGAACGAATGGAAGCAAGATGATGACCCCGTCCATCAGTAGCCACCGCAGAAACCCAATCCAACTCCCAAAAATTAAGGAAGCCTGTCCGAAGCATAGCAAGGGCATCATGGTAGCGCGTGCCGGAGTTGATAGGAAAGACGTAGTGGACGCGTCTGATGTTAGGCTGCGAATGACTGCAGCTACGAAGCTTTGCCTATGATTGGCTATGCCTGCCTATGTCTGACTGGTGTTCAGCTTGAAGAGCTTGTATTGTATTGTAGTCCGTTTTGAGGTTGCTTAAATGACCCTCGACAGGGCACTTGTTGCACCTTGATTTATCAAACGATCTTCAACGGGTTACTTAGTTTGAAGTATATTGTTTCGAGGCAGTCTTGACCAGCTTTCAATATTATTCAGGCGTTCGGTACTCATGATGTATCCAACCGTTGCTTTTACAATGACAAATAGGGTGTTCCGTGAGAAGTCTCCTCCATCCCAGCAGGTCTCGCACTGTAAGGGGGCTAGCCCCATGGGGGTCCACAGCACTTTCAAGTCTTCGGGCTTCAAGGTGTAGTCCACAATCAAGTAAGAAGTGTTCAATGGTGTCCTCCACGTTGCAGTGATCACACATTGGAGAGGGTGACACACCAAATCGATACAGATGGGCACTCAGGCCTGCTTGGCCCAGACGGAGACGGGCCAGGCTGACAGCATCCCTACGAGTCGAGGCAACCACCCATGGAACAGGGGACAGTTTGCTGCGTATTGTGGTCAAGTGGACGCCCTTCCCTGTTGCCCTTACATCGGTCATCCAAGAGTCTAACCAGCGCTCATGCAGTCCCTTTCGCAGGCAGCTCAGACGGTCTGATTGCTCAACATGCGACAGTACACTGAAGTCAAGTGAGTGGCCCAGCTGTGCAACCTTGTCAGCCGCCTCATTGCCGTGAATACCAGCATGGCCTTTTACCCCTTGCAGGGTAACAGCCAACCCAGGTGCTGAGTGCAGGGCTAGCAGGTGCTCTCGGATCTTATATACTATGAGTGTGCAAGAGGAGCATGGGGTTTCAATGAGTTGCAGGACTGACCTAGAGTCAGAGCACACCACTCACCACGCCGGTGCCTTCTCATTGATGATGACAAGTGCCTGCAAGATAGTGTATTGTTCGGCAAAGATTGCGCTATGCATTGGATGATGGCGCTAGGCGATAGCCCGAGCTTCGTCTGGTATAAATACTCCACAGGCTGTAGATGAGCCATCTCCTAGCCGTGAGCCATCACAGAAGACTTTTCGGTGATACGGGTAGTTTTTCTTTCTGTGTACCCCGAATGAGTATGCGAGATCAACACCTCTAGGCAGCTGTGGGTCCATGCAGAATTCCGGCTGTATAGGAGACCACGGGGGAATTGGGTCAACATGTGCCAGATAGAGGCGCCTGCATTTTGGTTGCCAAAATATCTGCGGTAGTCGTGCTCCGTCCGCTAGAGCAGTTGTGTTGTCCTCAGGCATTTGGTTTAGTCTTTCTGCAGTTTAGTCGTTTCTGGGGCGATGTAAGATTATTATGTCCCATTGTGCTCCCAGGAATATGCGTCGCAATGGGACGGGAGAAACATGGGCTTGAAGAGCTTATATAGAGTGAGACTCACCACAATTACATCGCAGAAGGAGACGTAAGAGAGACTAATGACATCGTGGGTGATGACCTTCTGACATAACAGCAGGAGTAAAATCATTATTACCGACAAATCTGAAGGGAAAGCCGTTTCGAATACATTATTAGAGGTTTCGAGTGTTGTGTGGTTTCGACAGTGGGAAATATACAAACTTAGTACGAGTTGCTTCGATTTTAGGAGGTAATTCTGGAAAAAATCATCAATTGACAACTTGCATCATATATGAAGTAATGAATTTGTACATATTTTACGAGGTGTGTCCATAAAATAAGTTCCGGGGCTACTGCTGTCGCTAAGATTGCTTCTATGCGTGGCTAGGCAGCAGAGGCAGGTTGTTTGATTCCTCAACTCCAATCCCTTACCAGGCCAGCGTCCCTGCGACGTTTATTCTTGCCTCAGCAAGCGTCACCGATGGAGTTTCTTCTGCGTCTCCCGCCAGCTGCGAGTGGCGGTCTGTTATTTGTTTCCTGGCCGCAAAGAAGAAACTGGCGAAGGAAATTCGCAAAAAAACTTTGTCATGTGTATGGAGAAGAGTGTATGAGCTCCGGGATGGTGCGCAGATGGGTCAGGGACTTCAAAAATGGCCGGACTAACAACCACCATGACGCTCGTGCAGGGCGGCCATCGGACCAGCGAGAAATTCTTGGGCCGTTTCAACTCTCTGCCGCTGGTGGTCTGCTGTGAGCGTTTTTGGTACCCATGTTTACCATACTGTGGGGGTTTTCATTTACCACTCCACGTTAAGTTATAAACTCCAATCAGAGAATTGACCGGCCTAGCTAGTTAACTTGAATTATTCACCAAGGCACGGACAGAAACATAGAGATCGGCAGGACGAATTTGGTTGAGAGAAATGAACACACAATAAATTGTTAGGTTATTTATTAGCTCAGCTCACGTGACCTGCTCGTTTTGATGCAGGAGGTTGATGCGGGTCCACGGGCCTCCGTTGTTGGGTTGTTAGGTTGATATACACGTGGTTGAGTGGCGAGACGTTGGGGAGGTTATTCGATGCACGTTGTGAGGTTGACGAAGTCAACTGAGCGTGCACGTAGAAAGCTCACACACTATGTACTTTACTGGACGTGCTCGTTGTGCCTATAGCTCACAGAGTGTCTCTGGCGAAAGTTCTCTACCTGAGTTCACATGATATCAGTCAACGTAATAGGTACACAGCCAGAATTTACTGGGTTGATTAACTGATTACGTTCACAGCTAGAATTCACTGACTATCAGAATGAGAGTTAATTGAGTATATCACACTTCACAGCAAAGTTCACTGAATATTCACGGATGAGCGTCGGTAGACTGAGTTGGCTTGAGGCGTCGCAAGATGGCGGCCTGCGAGTTGGCGGGAATTCAAGCGTGGGACGCCGATGTCGAAGACTCGAGGCTGACCTAGATGCTGGCCGGGATAATTAGATTTGCTGACTGAGATGACGTCAGGCGGGAGATTTCGCGTGATCTTGATTTTATGCGTTGCAGGAAACAGATCATGTAGAGCTGCGAAATAAGGCCTTTGTTAATACGCTATTCACATTTTACGACACCATCTCACAAATGAGCTAAAGCCACGTGAGCTGTATTTATGGCATGAAAACACGGTAATTTAATACGTTAATTTAATTTATTCACTTGCAATGACTCCGACTTCGGAACTAACTTTACTCTTATACTGAACACATTGAATGAGAGCTATTCTACGGCAGAATAATTTCTAAGTTACGGAGCTTACGTGAGAGATGTTGACGACTCAAAGTCAGGAGGCAAACATAACGTTAGGATTTTGAGAGGCTATAAAAGAACCAGTGAAAAAGGGCTAGAGCTGTTGCCATCGACTGAGCTGCTTTCTCCGAAACTCTCGTGATGATGTTATAATTATTTAATATGATTTAAAATGTACGTTTTTAATGTATATTGTAAGTATTAATATTAATGTTAGTATAAGAAAGATAAAAATTAGAGATATGTTATGCATAATATTAGTGCTATGTAGCGAGATCCGCTACAATACCATAGAATAGTATTCAGTCAAAATCTTGTTAATAGTGGTTTTGCTGAGGAATTTTTTACACAGCAATCGAACTGTAATCCGTTGATTTTCAAGCATTACCGCTTTGACCTGGCCATTGTTTCGTCTGAAACCGAAGGCCGCCTTGCACGGGCGTCGTCGTGGATGTTAAAGAATTAAAATTCACGTACAGTTTATTTGCATAACTTTATGCAGAATCTTTTTCGCGATCTCCACTTGGTAAAAGCCTTAACTTTGAAATGTCTTAAAATTCAGCGGCAGGGGTCCCCGCCACAGCTACCGGATTTGGGGAGGATACCGAGCTATGACATTCGTCATACATTTTTGATGCGACGCACATCGCATATTTCATCGCTCAATAAACTATCCTTCTACCAATCCAATTTTTAATCCCTAATAAGTTTTTCAAGACGGGCGTCGTCGTGGATGTCAGTTCGGCCAATTTTAAAGACCCTGACCAGAGACCCTGCGTCATTCCAGAGCTCATACACTTGACAAATGTCTTCGTGAATTTCCTTCTCCGGTTTATTCCTAGCGGCCGCAGGTACGCTGGCTTGGTAAGGGATTTGAGTTGGGGAATCAAATTAGCTGCCTCTGTGGCCTAGCCTGCACCCTCGCGCCAGTCTCCTCCCGAGGAACTTGTTTTACGGACATGCCTTGTATTCGCAGACATAAACTTACTCGATATGAATTTCAGCCTTGTCATGGAATGTGAAGCAAAAACTGATAAATAAAAAATGAAAGATAATTTTTCGGGTCACCTGCCGAAGACCACCACTGCCTGGATGTAATGGACCATCATAATTCCTGACTTCCGGAACGTAGCCTTCAACACTTCAAGCCGTCCGTATCTAGGCCGTGGGTCAAACCAGCCCTCGGTCGAACGGCCCTTGTCGAAGGACGATAAATTTTGGAACAGAACTATGCTATCTGAAACCTAACCTCAGATGCGGTGAACGTAAAATTACGTAATTTAACGATGCCCGGAAGTCAGGTTCGATCTGCGGCCTGGTGGTGCACGGCAGGTTCTATGCGAGGCCGGAGCAAGACAAAGCCGAGTGGTTCACGGCTGTTTGGTGGATGTCCGGAGAGATCCAAGGCGTTCGATTCAACATTCAGGGCTTATTGCCCTGACGGCTGCGCACAAAATTGGTGGTGCACGGCTGCGCTCCCAATTTTTCAAGAAATGCAGACATAATTGTCTAAAAAGACATTTAAAATAGTTTGTTTCTCCTCCCTAAAAAAATATCCAATCTATGCAAAATTTACTTACTTGCGGAACACGACCTCACGGTTTTTCTGTTTACATAAAGCCGTAGTTGGTAGTAGAACTTTAGAAGTTGTGATTGACGGTGCCGGTGGTGTCAGTGTGTAGAGGTCATCGTTCTTATTCGTAAGTGACGCTCTTGAAACTTTTATAAGCTTTAGGTAATTATTTCATTTAATTTAGGAAGGTAGGACGGGGTGGGAGTCAACGTATCTTCTTCTTCTTTTCGGGATGTCCACGCAGGGTAGACTTAAAGCCACAGGACAACCGCAAGGATGACCGTTGGGCCTGAGAGCTTGTGTAGTTTTGGACCTCTTGGTATGGAGGTCAGACCACTTATTTTTGCTTTTGAAAAGTCAGTGGACGCAATGGCTG
>NW_025933057.1:0-974 GCF_000764305.2 Hyalella azteca
TCATAATAGGGAGTCTATTTTTGAAGCTATTTGGAAGGCATCCATTATTGCTGCTGTCTTCTGCATTGCCAGTGTTGTTGTGTATTCTAGGTGAGCTGAACTCAAAAATTTTTTGGCTAAAATATTTATTTTAATGCTTGCTATTATTTTTAAAATGTTTATTGCATTCAATTTTCTATGGAAATGTTACAAACAATGAAAACGTGACATATTTTTGTTTTGTTGTTTATTTTTGTTGTTATTTCACATGTTATCCTTGCACTGATATTTTTAGTAAATTTTTGTTTCCCAAGCTAACCTATAACTGGCAAACCTCTCTGACTGTCAAAGAGGCCAAATTGTTGGTGCCCGTATGGCAGGTGCTAGTGTGATGTGTCTGGCCGAAAATCAAAGTTGTCCGAGAGAGACCGTTGGTAGTACCTAAATCATGTTGTGATGAACAATCAAAAGACCACGGCTGTTTTAAAATTACTGCAGACCTCAATGGACACCTACAGATTCCAGTTTCTATAGACTGTCCGCGAAAGCTGCACCAATCTCAATTCTATGGAAGAGCTGCAATTTGAAAACCTCTGGTTTTAAATACAAATGCATCAAAGTGTTTAGAGTGATGTAAAAACCTGTTTAAAAATAGCACAAGAAACATTCTAATGCAGTTGAGCGTCGTATATGGCCCCCTTGAATCACCAGAACTGAATATTATCGAGCATTTATGGTCAATTTTATGGATGCAAATCAGAAGTCGATTCTCGCCGCCATCGTCTTGAAAAAGCTGGAGGTAGTTTTAACTGAAGAATTATCTAAAATTCCTTTGGAAACCATTCACAACTTTTATGAATAAATACCTCGGAAAATTGAGGCTTAATTGCTGCAAAATGTGGACCTACACCATACTAAAATATATTTTGTGGATTTCTTAGGCATTTCCCTTATTTTGCTCCTGTACTCCATATATTATTTTATGTGCGAAGAGA